>NW_026783357.1:0-278329 GCF_949774975.1 Lagenorhynchus albirostris
GTTGGGTTTCTAAATTTGAGACACTGTTCTGTTTTGTAATTCAGTTCCTATGTAGCCAAGTTTACATTCCGTGTTTTAGTGATATCTTATGATGTTTCTTTTCCTGTGTGACTTATTTCAGTTAGAATCATCGTACCTGAATCCACTCATTATGCTGCTACGGGCCTGATGACATAGATTTCATTGCTGAGTGATACTGCATTGTACGTAAGTACCACAACTTCTTTATCCATTTTTCACTTTCTACGATATTGAACTTGTACCGTAAACCAGGTTCTTGTAAACAGAGGCGTCCCAACATTTGGGGTGGCTGTGTCTTTTTGATTTTAATTTCCCTAAGCTATAGGACCATAAGTGGAAGTGCCCTAGGCTCTGTTGCTTTGTTTTTTAGATGTTTCAGGAAAAAACATACACTTTTCCCGAGTGGCTGTTGCAATTTACATCCCGCCCATCAGCATAACAAGGCTCCCAGTTCTCCATGGCCTGTCCTGCCTTTCTGGATTTTACACTTTTTTCAGATGGCCCTTTTGACCGGGGGGAAGTGAGACTTCATTGTAGTGCAGATTTCCTTTGCAAGCTTGCTTGGTTGGCCAAAAAGGGCATATGCGTTTTTTCCTGAATATATTCATGAAAAAACGCATACGCCCTTTTTGGCCAAGTGCATCATTGTGGACGTTCTGCCTCTTTTCCTATGCTTTAAATGCAATTCCAGTCTACCTCCTGAAATCGGTTTCCTGCAATTCTGCCCCGCTTTCAAGTCCTCTTGGCAGCCTTACTTCAGTATATTTTTGGACGATAGCTGTCATTTATAACTCTGCAGGTTTGTGAATTACAGTGCCCCTGAGCTCCTTTCTTCAACTCGCTTTCTCGTGAGCTGGCCGCAACACCGCAGGATGGCTTCAGGCCCTAATCTGGTTCCGGCACGGCACGCTGAGCCTTTGGTTAATTCCTCTTCCTGGTGGGAAATGAGAGTTAAATTTGCCCGTCCAGACACCTCCAGCTAGTCTGTCATTGGTTCTCCCTATTCCTGTTCATCTTCCGCAGAAATTGCAAACTGGGCCAAACAGGAGGTTAAAGGCACTGACTCTCCAAGTCGGGAGAGTGTTAGTAAAGCGTCTGGAATGTTGCACCCGAGTACCAGGGGACGAAAACTGACACATATTGGAACACGTCTCCCGATCACACGGTTGATCATACTCTGGGTTCCACATGCATGTTTTAGCTGAAGGAAGAATACCTTCAACCTGGAGAGTTGAGACCCGTGGAATGGGTACCATGCAATATGACTTCAAAGGGTCTTCATTTGCTCACCGAACCTCTCCAATCCTATCACTGCTGCGTTTATGCCCCTGTACACACGCTTGATTCTCTTTCAGAGACATAGCAATCCATAGGTTTTAAGATACTTCCTAGTCAGGTACACTCTTAGGCATTTAATATGGGGTGTTGAGTCCATTTCGTTGAGCAAGGAGTAGCTCTTGTCTATTCCATATTTGGCTTAAGGAACTTTATCTGTGCTCATTTCAATCTCTGGTTTTATGCAGCACCCCAACTCACCTTTCCCCTTAAGCAAGCATAAGTTGGTTTTCTAAATTTGAGAACCTGTTCTGTTTTGTAATTCAGTTCCTGTGTCGCCAAGGTTACATTCCGTGTATTAGTGATATCTTATGATGTTTCTTTTTCTGTGTGACTTATTTCAGTTAGAATCATCGTACCTGAATCCACTCATTATGCTGCTACGGGCCTGATGACATAGATTTCATTGCTGAGTGATACTGCATTGTACGTAAGTACCACAACTTCTTTATCCATTTTTCACTTTCTGCGATATTGAACTTGTACCGTAAACCAGGTTCTTGTAAACAGAGCCGTCCCAACCTTTGGGGTGGCTGTGTCTTTTTGATTTTAATTTCCCTAAGCTATAGGACCATAAGTGGAAGTGCCCTAGGCTCTGTTGCTTTGTTTTTTAGATGTTTCAGGAAACACCATACACTTCTCCCGAGTGGCTGTTGGCAATTGACATCCCGCCCATCAGCATAACAAGGCTCCCAGTTCTCCATGGCCTGTCCTGCCTTTCTGGATTTTACACTTTTTTCAGATGGCCCTTTTGACCGGGGGGAAGTGAGACTTCATTGTAGTGCAGATTTCCTTTGCAAGCTTGCTTGGTTGGCCAAAAAGGGCGTATGCGTTTTTTCCTGAATATATTCAGGAAAAAACGCATACGCCCTTTTTGGCCAAGTGCATCATTGTGGACGTTCTGCCTCTTTTCCTATGCTTTCAATGCAATTCCAGTCTACCTCCTGAAATCGGTTTCCTGCAATTCTGCCCCGCTTTCAAGTCCTCTTGGCAGCCTTACTTCAGTATAGTTTTGGACGATAGCTGTCATTTATAACTCTGCAGGTTTGTGAATTACAGTGCCCCTGAGCTCCTTTCTTCAACTCGCTTTCTCGTGAGCTGGCCGCAACACCGCAGGATGGCTTCAGGCCCTAATCTGGTTCCGGCACGGCACGCTGAGCCTTTGGTTAATTCCTCTTCCTGGTGGGAAATGAGAGTTAAATTTGCCCGTCCAGACACCTCCAGCTAGTCTGTCATTGGTTCTCCCTATTCCTGTTCATCTTCCGCAGAAATTGCAAACTGGGCCAAACAGGAGGTTAAAGGCACTGACTCTCCAAGTCGGGAGAGTGTTAGTAAAGCGTCTGGAATGTTGCACCCGAGTACCAGGGGACGAAAACTGACACATATTGGAACACGTCTCCCGATCACACGGTTGATCATACTCTGGGTTCCACATGCATGTTTTAGCTGAAGGAAGAATACCTTCAACCTGGAGAGTTGAGACCCGTGGAATGGGTACCATGCAATATGACTTCAAAGGGTCTTCATTTGCTCACCGAACCTCTCCAGTCCTATCACTGCTGCGTTTATGCCCCTGTACACACGCTTGATTCTCTTTCAGAGACATAGCAATCCATAGGTTTTAAGATACTTCCTAGTCAGGTACACTCTTAGGCATTTAATATGGGGTGTTGAGTCCATTTCGTTGAGCAAGGAGTAGCTCTTGTCTATTCCATATTTGGCTTAAGGAACTTTATCTGTGCTCATTTCAATCTCTGGTTTTATGCAGCACCCCAACTCACCTTTCCCCTTAAGCAAGCATAAGTTGGGTTTCTAAATTTGAGACCCTGTTCTGTTTTGTAATTCAGTTCCTGTGTCGCCAAGGTTACATTCCGTGTATTAGTGATATCTTATGATGTTTCTTTTTCTGTGTGACTTATTTCAGTTAGAATCATCGTACCTGAATCCACTCATTATGCTGCTACGGGCCTGATGACATAGATTTCATTGCTGAGTGATACTGCATTGTACGTAAGTACCACAACTTCTTTATCCATTTTTCACTTTCTGCGATATTGAACTTGTACCGTAAACCAGGTTCTTGTAAACAGAGCCGTCCCAACCTTTGGGGTGGCTGTGTCTTTTTGATTTTAATTTCCCTAAGCTATAGGACCATAAGTCGAAGTGCCCTAGGCTCTGTTGCTTTGTTTTTTAGATGTTTCAGGAAACACCATACACTTCTCCCGAGTGGCTGTTGGCAATTGACATCCCGCCCATCAGCATAACAAGGCTCCCAGTTCTCCATGGCCTGTCCTGCCTTTCTGGATTTTACACTTTTTTCAGATGGCCCTTTTGACCGGGGGGAAGTGAGACTTCATTGTAGTGCAGATTTCCTTTGCAAGCTTGCTTGGTTGGCCAAAAAGGGCGTATGCGTTTTTTCCTGAATATATTCAGGAAAAAACGCATACGCCCTTTTTGGCCAAGTGCATCATTGTGGACGTTCTGCCTCTTTTCCTATGCTTTCAATGCAATTCCAGTCTACCTCCTGAAATCGGTTTCCTGCAATTCTGCCCCGCTTTCAAGTCCTCTTGGCAGCCTTACTTCAGTATAGTTTTGGACGATAGCTGTCATTTATAACTCTGCAGGTTTGTGAATTACAGTGCCCCTGAGCTCCTTTCTTCAACTCGCTTTCTCGTGAGCTGGCCGCAACACCGCAGGATGGCTTCAGGCCCTAATCTGGTTCCGGCACGGCACGCTGAGCCTTTGGTTAATTCCTCTTCCTGGTGGGAAATGAGAGTTAAATTTGCCCGTCCAGACACCTCCAGCTAGTCTGTCATTGGTTCTCCCTATTCCTGTTCATCTTCCGCAGAAATTGCAAACTGGGCCAAACAGGAGGTTAAAGGCACTGACTCTCCAAGTCGGGAGAGTGTTAGTAAAGCGTCTGGAATGTTGCACCCGAGTACCAGGGGACGAAAACTGACACATATTGGAACACGTCTCCCGATCACACGGTTGATCATACTCTGGGTTCCACATGCATGTTTTAGCTGAAGGAAGAATACCTTCAACCTGGAGAGTTGAGACCCGTGGAATGGGTACCATGCAATATGACTTCAAAGGGTCTTCATTTGCTCACCGAACCTCTCCAATCCTATCACTGCTGCGTTTATGCCCCTGTACACACGCTTGATTCTCTTTCAGAGACATAGCAATCCATAGGTTTTAAGATACTTCCTAGTCAGGTACACTCTTACGCATTTAATATGGGGTGTTGAGTCCATTTCGTTGAGCAAGGAGTAGCTCTTGTCTATTCCATATTTGGCTTAAGGAACTTTATCTGTGCTCATTTCAATCTCTGGTTTTATGCAGCACCCCAACTCACCTTTCCCCTTAAGCAAGCATAAGTTGGGTTTCTAAATTTGAGACCATGTTCTGTTTTGTAATTCAGTTCCTGTGTCGCCAAGGTTACATTCCGTGTAATAGTGATATCTTATGATGTTTCTTTTCCTGTGTGACTTATTTCAGTTAGAATCATCGTACCTGAATCCACTCATTATGCTGCTACGGGCCTGATGACATAGATTTCATTGCTGAGTGATACTGCATTGTACGTAAGTACCACAACTTCTTTATCCATTTTTCACTTTCTGCGATATTGAACTTGTACCGTAAACCAGGTTCTTGTAAACAGAGGCGTCCCAACATTTGGGGTGGCTGTGTCTTTTTGATTTTAATTTCCCTAAGCTATAGGACCATAAGTGGAAGTGCCCTAGGCTCTGTTGCTTTGTTTTTTAGATGTTTCAGGAAACAACATACACTTTTCCCGAGTGGCTGTTGGCAATTTACATCCCGCCCATCAGCATAACAAGGCTCCCAGTTCTCCATGGCCTGTCCTGCCTTTCTGGATTTTACACTTTTTTCAGATGGCCCTTTTGACCGGGGGGAAGTGAGACTTCATTGTAGTGCAGATTTCCTTTGCAAGCTTGCTTGGTTGGCCAAAAAGGGCATATGCGTTTTTTCCTGAATATATTCATGAAAAAACGCATACGCCCTTTTTGGCCAAGTGCATCATTGTGGACGTTCTGCCTCTTTTCCTATGCTTTAAATGCAATTCCAGTCTACCTCCTGAAATCGGTTTCCTGCAATTCTGCCCCGCTTTCAAGTCCTCTTGGCAGCCTTACTTCAGTATATTTTTGGACGATAGCTGTCATTTATAACTCTGCAGGTTTGTGAATTACAGTGCCCCTGAGCTCCTTTCTTCAACTCGCTTTCTCGTGAGCTGGCCGCAACACCGCAGGATGGCTTCAGGCCCTAATCTGGTTCCGGCACGGCACGCTGAGCCTTTGGTTAATTCCTCTTCCTGGTGGGAAATGAGAGTTAAATTTGCCCGTCCAGACACCTCCAGCTAGTCTGTCATTGGTTCTCCCTATTCCTGTTCATCTTCCGCAGAAATTGCAAACTGGGCCAAACAGGAGGTTAAAGGCACTGACTCTCCAAGTCGGGAGAGTGTTAGTAAAGCGTCTGGAATGTTGCACCCGAGTACCAGGGGACGAAAACTGACACATATTGGAACACGTCTCCCGATCACACGGTTGATCATACTCTGGGTTCCACATGCATGTTTTAGCTGAAGGAAGAATCCCTTAAACCTGGAGAGTTGAGACCCGTGGAATGGGTACCATGCAATATGACTTCAAAGGGTCTTCATTTGCTCACCGAACCTCTCCAATCCTATCACTGCTGCGTTTATGCCCCTATACACACGCTTGATTCTCTTTCAGAGACATAGCAATCCATAGGTTTTAAGATACTTCCTAGTCAGGTATATTCTTAGGTGTTTAATATGGGGTGTTGAGTCCATTTCGTTGAGCAAGGAGTAGCTCTTGTCTATTCCATATTTGGCTTAAGGAACTTTATCTGTGCTCATTTCAATCTCTGGTTTTATGCAGCACCCCAACTCACCTTTCCCCTTAAGCAAGCATAAGTTGGGTTTCTAAATTTGAGACCCTGTTCTGTTTTGTAATTCAGTTCCTGTGTCGCCAAGGTTACATTCCGTGTATTAGTGATATCTTATGATGTTTCTTTTTCTGTGTGACTTATTTCAGTTAGAATCATCGTACCTGAATCCACTCATTATGCTGCTACGGGCCTGATGACATAGATTTCATTGCTGAGTGATACTGCATTGTACGTAAGTACCACAACTTCTTTATCCATTTTTCACTTTCTGCGATATTGAACTTGTACCGTAAACCAGGTTCTTGTAAACAGAGCCGTCCCAACCTTTGGGGTGGCTGTGTCTTTTTGATTTTAATTTCCCTAAGCTATAGGACCATAAGTCGAAGTGCCCTAGGCTCTGGTGCTTTGTTTTTTAGATGTTTCAGGAAACACCATACACTTCTCCCGAGTGGCTGTTGGCAATTGACATCCCGCCCATCAGCATAACAAGGCTCCCAGTTCTCCATGGCCTGTCCTGCCTTTCTGGATTTTACACTTTTTTCAGATGGCCCTTTTGACCGGGGGGAAGTGAGACTTCATTGTAGTGCAGATTTCCTTTGCAAGCTTGCTTGGTTGGCCAAAAAGGGCGTATGCGTTTTTTCCTGAATATATTCAGGAAAAAACGCATACGCCCTTTTTGGCCAAGTGCATCATTGTGGACGTTCTGCCTCTTTTCCTATGCTTTAAATGCAATTCCAGTCTACCTCCTGAAATCGGTTTCCTGCAATTCTGCCCCGCTTTCAAGTCCTCTTGGCAGCCTTACTTCAGTATAGTTTTGGACGATAGCTGTCATTTATAACTCTGCAGGTTTGTGAATTACAGTGCCCCTGAGCTCCTTTCTTCAACTCGCTTTCTCGTGAGCTGGCCGCAACACTGCAGGATGGCTTCAGGCCCTAATCTGGTTCCGGCACGGCACGCTGAGCCTTTGGTTAATTCCTCTTCCTGGTGGGAAATGAGAGTTAAATTTGCCCGTCCAGACACCTCCAGCTAGTCTGTCATTGGTTCTCCCTATTCCTGTTCATCTTCCGCAGAAATTGCAAACTGGGCCAAACAGGAGGTTAAAGGCACTGACTCTCCAAGTCGGGAGAGTGTTAGTAAAGCGTCTGGAATGTTGCACCCGAGTACCAGGGGACGAAAACTGACACATATTGGAACACGTCTCCCGATCACACGGTTGATCATACTCTGGGTTCCACATGCATGTTTTAGCTGAAGGAAGAATACCTTCAACCTGGAGAGTTGAGACCCGTGGAATGGGTACCATGCAATATGACTTCAAAGGGTCTTCATTTGCTCACCGAACCTCTCCAATCCTATCACTGCTGCGTTTATGCCCCTGTACACACGCTTGATTCTCTTTCAGAGACATAGCAATCCATAGGTTTTAAGATACTTCCTAGTCAGGTACACTCTTAGGCATTTAATATGGGGTGTTGAGTCCATTTCGTTGAGCAAGGAGTAGCTCTTGTCTATTCCATATTTGGCTTAAGGAACTTTATCTGTGCTCATTTCAATCTCTGGTTTTATGCAGCACCCCAACTCACCTTTCCCCTTAAGCAAGCATAAGTTGGGTTTCTAAATTTGAGACCCTGTTCTGTTTTGTAATTCAGTTCCTGTGTCGCCAAGGTTACATTCCGTGTATTAGTGATATCTTATGATGTTTCTTTTTCTGTGTGACTTATTTCAGTTAAAATCATCGTACCTGAATCCACTCATTATGCTGCTACGGGCCTGATGACATAGATTTCATTGCTGAGTGATACTGCATTGTACGTAAGTACCACAACTTCTTTATCCATTTTTCACTTTCTGCGATATTGAACTTGTACCGTAAACCAGGTTCTTGTAAACAGAGCCGTCCCAACCTTTGGGGTGGCTGTGTCTTTTTGATTTTAATTTCCCTAAGCTATAGGACCATAAGTGGAAGTGCCCTAGGCTCTGTTGCTTTGTTTTTTAGATGTTTCAGGAAACACCATACACTTCTCCCGAGTGGCTGTTGGCAATTGACATCCCGCCCATCAGCATAACAAGGCTCCCAGTTCTCCATGGCCTGTCCTGCCTTTCTGGATTTTACACTTTTTTCAGATGGCCCTTTTGACCGGGGGGAAGTGAGACTTCATTGTAGTGCAGATTTCCTTTGCAAGCTTGCTTGGTTGGCCAAAAAGGGCGTATGCGTTTTTTCCTGAATATATTCAGGAAAAAACGCATACGCCCTTTTTGGCCAAGTGCATCATTGTGGACGTTCTGCCTCTTTTCCTATGCTTTCAATGCAATTCCAGTCTACCTCCTGAAATCGGTTTCCTGCAATTCTGCCCCGCTTTCAAGTCCTCTTGGCAGCCTTACTTCAGTATACTTTTGGACGATAGCTGTCATTTATAACTCTGCAGGTTTGTGAATTACAGTGCCCCTGAGCTCCTTTCTTCAACTCGCTTTCTCGTGAGCTGGCCGCAACACCGCAGGATGGCTTCAGGCCCTAATCTGGTTCCGGCACGGCACGCTGAGCCTTTGGTTAATTCCTCTTCCTGGTGGGAAATGAGAGTTAAATTTGCCCGTCCAGACACCTCCAGCTAGTCTGTCATTGGTTCTCCCTATTCCTGTTCATCTTCCGCAGAAATTGCAAACTGGGCCAAACAGGAGGTTAAAGGCACTGACTCTCCAAGTCGGGAGAGTGTTAGTAAAGCGTCTGGAATGTTGCACCCGAGTACCAGGGGACGAAAACTGACACATATTGGAACACGTCTCCCGATCACACGGTTGATCATACTCTGGGTTCCACATGCATGTTTTAGCTGAAGGAAGAATACCTTCAACCTGGAGAGTTGAGACCCGTGGAATGGGTACCATGCAATATGACTTCAAAGGGTCTTCATTTGCTCACCGAACCTCTCCAATCCTATCACTGCTGCGTTTATGCCCCTGTACACACGCTTGATTCTCTTTCAGAGACATAGCAATCCATAGGTTTTAAGATACTTCCTAGTCAGGTACACTCTTAGGCATTTAATATGGGGTGTTGAGTCCATTTCGTTGAGCAAGGAGTAGCTCTTGTCTATTCCATATTTGGCTTAAGGAACTTTATCTGTGCTCATTTCAATCTCTGGTTTTATGCAGCACCCCAACTCACCTTTCCCCTTAAGCAAGCATAAGTTGGGTTTCTAAATTTGAGACCCTGTTCTGTTTTGTAATTCAGTTCCTGTGTCGCCAAGGTTACATTCCGTGTATTAGTGATATCTTATGATGTTTCTTTTTCTGTGTGACTTATTTCAGTTAAAATCATCGTACCTGAATCCACTCATTATGCTGCTACGGGCCTGATGACATAGATTTCATTGCTGAGTGATACTGCATTGTACGTAAGTACCACAACTTCTTTATCCATTTTTCACTTTCTGCGATATTGAACTTGTACCGTAAACCAGGTTCTTGTAAACAGAGCCGTCCCAACCTTTGGGGTGGCTGTGTCTTTTTGATTTTAATTTCCCTAAGCTATAGGACCATAAGTGGAAGTGCCCTAGGCTCTGTTGCTTTGTTTTTTAGATGTTTCAGGAAACACCATACACTTCTCCCGAGTGGCTGTTGGCAATTGACATCCCGCCCATCAGCATAACAAGGCTCCCAGTTCTCCATGGCCTGTCCTGCCTTTCTGGATTTTACACTTTTTTCAGATGGCCCTTTTGACCGGGGGGAAGTGAGACTTCATTGTAGTGCAGATTTCCTTTGCAAGCTTGCTTGGTTGGCCAAAAAGGGCGTATGCGTTTTTTCCTGAATATATTCAGGAAAAAACGCATACGCCCTTTTTGGCCAAGTGCATCATTGTGGACGTTCTGCCTCTTTTCCTATGCTTTCAATGCAATTCCAGTCTACCTCCTGAAATCGGTTTCCTGCAATTCTGCCCCGCTTTCAAGTCCTCTTGGCAGCCTTACTTCAGTATACTTTTGGACGATAGCTGTCATTTATAACTCTGCAGGTTTGTGAATTACAGTGCCCCTGAGCTCCTTTCTTCAACTCGCTTTCTCGTGAGCTGGCCGCAACACCGCAGGATGGCTTCAGGCCCTAATCTGGTTCCGGCACGGCACGCTGAGCCTTTGGTTAATTCCTCTTCCTGGTGGGAAATGAGAGTTAAATTTGCCCGTCCAGACACCTCCAGCTAGTCTGTCATTGGTTCTCCCTATTCCTGTTCATCTTCCGCAGAAATTGCAAACTGGGCCAAACAGGAGGTTAAAGGCACTGACTCTCCAAGTCGGGAGAGTGTTAGTAAAGCGTCTGGAATGTTGCACCCGAGTACCAGGGGACGAAAACTGACACATATTGGAACACGTCTCCCGATCACACGGTTGATCATACTCTGGGTTCCACATGCATGTTTTAGCTGAAGGAAGAATACCTTCAACCTGGAGAGTTGAGACCCGTGGAATGGGTACCATGCAATATGACTTCAAAGGGTCTTCATTTGCTCACCGAACCTCTCCAATCCTATCACTGCTGCGTTTATGCCCCTGTACACACGCTTGATTCTCTTTCAGAGACATAGCAATCCATAGGTTTTAAGATACTTCCTAGTCAGGTACACTCTTAGGCATTTAATATGGGGTGTTGAGTCCATTTCGTTGAGCAAGGAGTAGCTCTTGTCTATTCCATATTTGGCTTAAGGAACTTTATCTGTGCTCATTTCAATCTCTGGTTTTATGCAGCACCCCAACTCACCTTTCCCCTTAAGCAAGCATAAGTTGGGTTTCTAAATTTGAGACCCTGTTCTGTTTTGTAATTCAGTTCCTGTGTCGCCAAGGTTACATTCCGTGTATTAGTGATATCTTATGATGTTTCTTTTTCTGTGTGACTTATTTCAGTTAGAATCATCGTACCTGAATCCACTCATTATGCTGCTACGGGCCTGATGACATAGATTTCATTGCTGAGTGATACTGCATTGTACGTAAGTACCACAACTTCTTTATCCATTTTTCACTTTCTGCGATATTGAACTTGTACCGTAAACCAGGTTCTTGTAAACAGAGCCGTCCCAACCTTTGGGGTGGCTGTGTCTTTTTGATTTTAATTTCCCTAAGCTATAGGACCATAAGTCGAAGTGCCCTAGGCTCTGTTGCTTTGTTTTTTAGATGTTTCAGGAAACACCATACACTTCTCCCGAGTGGCTGTTGGCAATTGACATCCCGCCCATCAGCATAACAAGGCTCCCAGTTCTCCATGGCCTGTCCTGCCTTTCTGGATTTTACACTTTTTTCAGATGGCCCTTTTGACCGGGGGGAAGTGAGACTTCATTGTAGTGCAGATTTCCTTTGCAAGCTTGCTTGGTTGGCCAAAAAGGGCGTATGCGTTTTTTCCTGAATATATTCAGGAAAAAACGCATACGCCCTTTTTGGCCAAGTGCATCATTGTGGACGTTCTGCCTCTTTTCCTATGCTTTCAATGCAATTCCAGTCTACCTCCTGAAATCGGTTTCCTGCAATTCTGCCCCGCTTTCAAGTCCTCTTGGCAGCCTTACTTCAGTATAGTTTTGGACGATAGCTGTCATTTATAACTCTGCAGGTTTGTGAATTACAGTGCCCCTGAGCTCCTTTCTTCAACTCGCTTTCTCGTGAGCTGGCCGCAACACCGCAGGATGGCTTCAGGCCCTAATCTGGTTCCGGCACGGCACGCTGAGCCTTTGGTTAATTCCTCTTCCTGGTGGGAAATGAGAGTTAAATTTGCCCGTCCAGACACCTCCAGCTAGTCTGTCATTGGTTCTCCCTATTCCTGTTCATCTTCCGCAGAAATTGCAAACTGGGCCAAACAGGAGGTTAAAGGCACTGACTCTCCAAGTCGGGAGAGTGTTAGTAAAGCGTCTGGAATGTTGCACCCGAGTACCAGGGGACGAAAACTGACACATATTGGAACACGTCTCCCGATCACACGGTTGATCATACTCTGGGTTCCACATGCATGTTTTAGCTGAAGGAAGAATACCTTCAACCTGGAGAGTTGAGACCCGTGGAATGGGTACCATGCAATATGACTTCAAAGGGTCTTCATTTGCTCACCGAACCTCTCCAATCCTATCACTGCTGCGTTTATGCCCCTGTACACACGCTTGATTCTCTTTCAGAGACATAGCAATCCATAGGTTTTAAGATACTTCCTAGTCAGGTACACTCTTACGCATTTAATATGGGGTGTTGAGTCCATTTCGTTGAGCAAGGAGTAGCTCTTGTCTATTCCATATTTGGCTTAAGGAACTTTATCTGTGCTCATTTCAATCTCTGGTTTTATGCAGCACCCCAACTCACCTTTCCCCTTAAGCAAGCATAAGTTGGGTTTCTAAATTTGAGACCATGTTCTGTTTTGTAATTCAGTTCCTGTGTCGCCAAGGTTACATTCCGTGTAATAGTGATATCTTATGATGTTTCTTTTCCTGTGTGACTTATTTCAGTTAGAATCATCGTACCTGAATCCACTCATTATGCTGCTACGGGCCTGATGACATAGATTTCATTGCTGAGTGATACTGCATTGTACGTAAGTACCACAACTTCTTTATCCATTTTTCACTTTCTGCGATATTGAACTTGTACCGTAAACCAGGTTCTTGTAAACAGAGGCGTCCCAACATTTGGGGTGGCTGTGTCTTTTTGATTTTAATTTCCCTAAGCTATAGGACCATAAGTGGAAGTGCCCTAGGCTCTGTTGCTTTGTTTTTTAGATGTTTCAGGAAACAACATACACTTTTCCCGAGTGGCTGTTGGCAATTGACATCCCGCCCATCAGCATAACAAGGCTCCCAGTTCTCCATGGCCTGTCCTGCCTTTCTGGATTTTACACTTTTTTCAGATGGCCCTTTTGACCGGGGGGAAGTGAGACTTCATTGTAGTGCAGATTTCCTTTGCAAGCTTGCTTGGTTGGCCAAAAAGGGCGTATGCGTTTTTTCCTGAATATATTCATGAAAAAACGCATACGCCCTTTTTGGCCAAGTGCATCATTGTGGACGTTCTGCCTCTTTTCCTATGCTTTAAATGCAATTCCAGTCTACCTCCTGAAATCGGTTTCCTGCAATTCTGCCCCGCTTTCAAGTCCTCTTGGCAGCCTTACTTCAGTATATTTTTGGACGATAGCTGTCATTTATAACTCTGCAGGTTTGTGAATTACAGTGCCCCTGAGCTCCTTTCTTCAACTCGCTTTCTCGTGAGCTGGCCGCAACACCGCAGGATGGCTTCAGGCCCTAATCTGGTTCCGGCACGGCACGCTGAGCCTTTGGTTAATTCCTCTTCCTGGTGGGAAATGAGAGTTAAATTTGCCCGTCCAGACACCTCCAGCTAGTCTGTCATTGGTTCTCCCTATTCCTGTTCATCTTCCGCAGAAATTGCAAACTGGGCCAAACAGGAGGTTAAAGGCACTGACTCTCCAAGTCGGGAGAGTGTTAGTAAAGCGTCTGGAATGTTGCACCCGAGTACCAGGGGACGAAAACTGACACATATTGGAACACGTCTCCCGATCACACGGTTGATCATACTCTGGGTTCCACATGCATGTTTTAGCTGAAGGAAGAATCCCTTAAACCTGGAGAGTTGAGACCCGTGGAATGGGTACCATGCAATATGACTTCAAAGGGTCTTCATTTGCTCACCGAACCTCTCCAATCCTATCACTGCTGCGTTTATGCCCCTATACACACGCTTGATTCTCTTTCAGAGACATAGCAATCCATAGGTTTTAAGATACTTCCTAGTCAGGTATATTCTTAGGTGTTTAATATGTGGTGTTGAGTCCATTTCGTTGAGCAAGGAGTAGCTCTTGTCTATTCCATATTTGGCTTAAGGAACTTTATCTGTGCTCATTTCAATCTCTGGTTTTATGCAGCACCCCAACTCACCTTTCCCCTTAAGCAAGCATAAGTTGGGTTTCTAAATTTGAGACCCTGTTCTGTTTTGTAATTCAGTTCCTGTGTCGCCAAGCTTACATTCCGTGTATTAGTGATATCTTATGATGTTTCTTTTTCTGTGTGACTTATTTCAGTTAGAATCATCGTACCTGAATCCACTCATTATGCTGCTACGGGCCTGATGACATAGATTTCATTGCTGAGTGATACTGCATTGTACGTAAGTACCACAACTTCTTTATCCATTTTTCACTTTCTGCGATATTGAACTTGTACCGTAAACCAGGTTCTTGTAAACAGAGCCGTCCCAACCTTTGGGGTGGCTGTGTCTTTTTGATTTTAATTTCCCTAAGCTATAGGACCATAAGTCGAAGTGCCCTAGGCTCTGGTGCTTTGTTTTTTAGATGTTTCAGGAAACACCATACACTTCTCCCGAGTGGCTGTTGGCAATTGACATCCCGCCCATCAGCATAACAAGGCTCCCAGTTCTCCATGGCCTGTCCTGCCTTTCTGGATTTTACACTTTTTTCAGATGGCCCTTTTGACCGGGGGGAAGTGAGACTTCATTGTAGTGCAGATTTCCTTTGCAAGCTTGCTTGGTTGGCCAAAAAGGGCGTATGCGTTTTTTCCTGAATATATTCAGGAAAAAACGCATACGCCCTTTTTGGCCAAGTGCATCATTGTGGACGTTCTGCCTCTTTTCCTATGCTTTCAATGCAATTCCAGTCTACCTCCTGAAATCGGTTTCCTGCAATTCTGCCCCGCTTTCAAGTCCTCTTGGCAGCCTTACTTCAGTATACTTTTGGACGATAGCTGTCATTTATAACTCTGCAGGTTTGTGAATTACAGTGCCCCTGAGCTCCTTTCTTCAACTCGCTTTCTCGTGAGCTGGCCGCAACACCGCAGGATGGCTTCAGGCCCTAATCTGGTTCCGGCACGGCACGCTGAGCCTTTGGTTAATTCCTCTTCCTGGTGGGAAATGAGAGTTAAATTTGCCCGTCCAGACACCTCCAGCTAGTCTGTCATTGGTTCTCCCTATTCCTGTTCATCTTCCGCAGAAATTGCAAACTGGGCCAAACAGGAGGTTAAAGGCACTGACTCTCCAAGTCGGGAGAGTGTTAGTAAAGCGTCTGGAATGTTGCACCCGAGTACCAGGGGACGAAAACTGACACATATTGGAACACGTCTCCCGATCACACGGTTGATCATACTCTGGGTTCCACATGCATGTTTTAGCTGAAGGAAGAATACCTTCAACCTGGAGAGTTGAGACCCGTGGAATGGGTACCATGCAATATGACTTCAAAGGGTCTTCATTTGCTCACCGAACCTCTCCAATCCTATCACTGCTGCGTTTATGCCCCTGTACACACGCTTGATTCTCTTTCAGAGACATAGCAATCCATAGGTTTTAAGATACTTCCTAGTCAGGTACACTCTTAGGCATTTAATATGGGGTGTTGAGTCCATTTCGTTGAGCAAGGAGTAGCTCTTGTCTATTCCATATTTGGCTTAAGGAACTTTATCTGTGCTCATTTCAATCTCTGGTTTTATGCAGCACCCCAACTCACCTTTCCCCTTAAGCAAGCATAAGTTGGGTTTCTAAATTTGAGACCCTGTTCTGTTTTGTAATTCAGTTCCTGTGTCGCCAAGGTTACATTCCGTGTATTAGTGATATCTTATGATGTTTCTTTTTCTGTGTGACTTATTTCAGTTAGAATCATCGTACCTGAATCCACTCATTATGCTGCTACGGGCCTGATGACATAGATTTCATTGCTGAGTGATACTGCATTGTACATAAGTACCACAACTTCTTTATCCATTTTTCACTTTCTGCGATATTGAACTTGTACCGTAAACCAGGTTCTTGTAAACAGAGCCGTCCCAACCTTTGGGGTGGCTGTGTCTTTTTGATTTTAATTTCCCTAAGCTATAGGACCATAAGTGGAAGTGCCCTAGGCTCTGTTGCTTTGTTTTTTAGATGTTTCAGGAAACACCATACACTTCTCCCGAGTGGCTGTTGGCAATTGACATCCCGCCCATCAGCATAACAAGGCTCCCAGTTCTCCATGGCCTGTCCTGCCTTTCTGGATTTTACACTTTTTTCAGATGGCCCTTTTGACCGGGGGGAAGTGAGACTTCATTGTAGTGCAGATTTCCTTTGCAAGCTTGCTTGGTTGGCCAAAAAGGGCGTATGCGTTTTTTCCTGAATATATTCAGGAAAAAACGCATACGCCCTTTTTGGCCAAGTGCATCATTGTGGACGTTCTGCCTCTTTTCCTATGCTTTAAATGCAATTCCAGTCTACCTCCTGAAATCGGTTTCCTGCAATTCTGCCCCGCTTTCAAGTCCTCTTGGCAGCCTTACTTCAGTATAGTTTTGGACGATAGCTGTCATTTATAACTCTGCAGGTTTGTGAATTACAGTGCCCCTGAGCTCCTTTCTTCAACTCGCTTTCTCGTGAGCTGGCCGCAACACCGCAGGATGGCTTCAGGCCCTAATCTGGTTCCGGCACGGCACGCTGAGCCTTTGGTTAATTCCTCTTCCTGGTGGGAAATGAGAGTTAAATTTGCCCGTCCAGACACCTCCAGCTAGTCTGTCATTGGTTCTCCCTATTCCTGTTCATCTTCCGCAGAAATTGCAAACTGGGCCAAACAGGAGGTTAAAGGCACTGACTCTCCAAGTCGGGAGAGTGTTAGTAAAGCGTCTGGAATGTTGCACCCGAGTACCAGGGGACGAAAACTGACACATATTGGAACACGTCTCCCGATCACACGGTTGATCATACTCTGGGTTCCACATGCATGTTTTAGCTGAAGGAAGAATACCTTCAACCTGGAGAGTTGAGACCCGTGGAATGGGTACCATGCAATATGACTTCAAAGGGTCTTCATTTGCTCACCGAACCTCTCCAATCCTATCACTGCTGCGTTTATGCCCCTGTACACACGCTTGATTCTCTTTCAGAGACATAGCAATCCATAGGTTTTAAGATACTTCCTAGTCAGGTACACTCTTAGGCATTTAATATGGGGTGTTGAGTCCATTTCGTTGAGCAAGGAGTAGCTCTTGTCTATTCCATATTTGGCTTAAGGAACTTTATCTGTGCTCATTTCAATCTCTGGTTTTATGCAGCACCCCAACTCACCTTTCCCCTTAAGCAAGCATAAGTTGGTTTTCTAAATTTGAGACCCTGTTCTGTTTTGTAATTCAGTTCCTGTGTCGCCAAGGTTACATTCCGTGTATTAGTGATATCTTATGATGTTTCTTTTCCTGTGTGACTTATTTCAGTTAGAATCATCGTACCTGAATCCACTCATTATGCTGCTACGGGCCTGATGACATAGATTTCATTGCTGAGTGATACTGCATTGTACGTAAGTACCACAACTTCTTTATCCATTTTTCACTTTCTGCGATATTGAACTTGTACCGTAAACCAGGTTCTTGTAAACAGAGCCGTCCCAACCTTTGGGGTGGCTGTGTCTTTTTGATTTTAATTTCCCTAAGCTATAGGACCATAAGTCGAAGTGCCCTAGGCTCTGTTGCTTTGTTTTTTAGATGTTTCAGGAAACACCATACACTTCTCCCGAGTGGCTGTTGGCAATTGACATCCCGCCCATCAGCATAACAAGGCTCCCAGTTCTCCATGGCCTGTCCTGCCTTTCTGGATTTTACACTTTTTTCAGATGGCCCTTTTGACCGGGGGGAAGTGAGACTTCATTGTAGTGCAGATTTCCTTTGCAAGCTTGCTTGGTTGGCCAAAAAGGGCGTATGCGTTTTTTCCTGAATATATTCAGGAAAAAACGCATACGCCCTTTTTGGCCAAGTGCATCATTGTGGACGTTCTGCCTCTTTTCCTATGCTTTAAATGCAATTCCAGTCTACCTCCTGAAATCGGTTTCCTGCAATTCTGCCCCGCTTTCAAGTCCTCTTGGCAGCCTTACTTCAGTATAGTTTTGGACGATAGCTGTCATTTATAACTCTGCAGGTTTGTGAATTACAGTGCCCCTGAGCTCCTTTCTTCAACTCGCTTTCTCGTGAGCTGGCCGCAACACCGCAGGATGGCTTCAGGCCCTAATCTGGTTCCGGCACGGCACGCTGAGCCTTTGGTTAATTCCTCTTCCTGGTGGGAAATGAGAGTTAAATTTGCCCGTCCAGACACCTCCAGCTAGTCTCTCATTGGTTCTCCCTATTCCTGTTCATCTTCCGCAGAAATTGCAAACTGGGCCAAACAGGAGGTTAAAGGCACTGACTCTCCAAGTCGGGAGAGTGTTAGTAAAGCGTCTGGAATGTTGCACCCGAGTACCAGGGGACGAAAACTGACACATATTGGAACACGTCTCCCGATCACACGGTTGATCATACTCTGGGTTCCACATGCATGTTTTAGCTGAAGGAAGAATACCTTCAACCTGGAGAGTTGAGACCCGTGGAATGGGTACCATGCAATATGACTTCAAAGGGTCTTCATTTGCTCACCGAACCTCTCCAATCCTATCACTGCTGCGTTTATGCCCCTGTACACACACTTGATTCTCTTTCAGAGACATAGCAATCCATAGGTTTTAAGATACTTCCTAGTCAGGTACACTCTTAGGCATTTAATATGGGGTGTTGAGTCCATTTCGTTGAGCAAGGAGTAGCTCTTGTCTATTCCATATTTGGCTTAAGGAACTTTATCTGTGCTCATTTCAATCTCTGGTTTTATGCAGCACCCCAACTCACCTTTCCCCTTAAGCAAGCATAAGTTGGGTTTCTAAATTTGAGACCCTGTTCTGTTTTGTAATTCAGTTCCTGTGTCGCCAAGGTTACATTCCGTGTATTAGTGATATCTTATGATGTTTCTTTTCCTGTGTGACTTATTTCAGTTAGAATCATCGTACCTGAATCCACTCATTATGCTGCTACGGGCCTGATGACATAGATTTCATTGCTGAGTGATACTGCATTGTACGTAAGTACCACAACTTCTTTATCCATTTTTCACTTTCTGCGATATTGAACTTGTACCGTAAACCAGGTTCTTGTAAACAGAGCCGTCCCAACCTTTGGGGTGGCTGTGTCTTTTTGATTTTAATTTCCCTAAGCTATAGGACCATAAGTGGAAGTGCCCTAGGCTCTGCTGCTTTGTTTTTTAGATGTTTCAGGAAACACCATACACTTCTCCCGAGTGGCTGTTGGCAATTGACATCCCGCCCATCAGCATAACAAGGCTCCCAGTTCTCCATGGCCTGTCCTGCCTTTCTGGATTTTACACTTTTTTCAGATGGCCCTTTTGACCGGGGGGAAGTGAGACTTCATTGTAGTGCAGATTTCCTTTGCAAGCTTGCTTGGTTGGCCAAAAAGGGCGTATGCGTTTTTTCCTGAATATATTCAGGAAAAAACGCATACGCCCTTTTTGGCAAGTGCATCATTGTGGACGTTCTGCCTCTTTTCCTATGCTTTAAATGCAATTCCAGTCTACCTCCTGAAATCGGTTTCCTGCAATTCTGCCCCGCTTTCAAGTCCTCTTGGCAGCCTTACTTCAGTATAGTTTTGGACGATAGCTGTCATTTATAACTCTGCAGGTTTGTGAATTACAGTGCCCCTGAGCTCCTTTCTTCAACTCGCTTTCTCGTGAGCTGGCCGCAACACCGCAGGATGGCTTCAGGCCCTAATCTGGTTCCGGCACGGCACGCTGAGCCTTTGGTTAATTCCTCTTCCTGGTGGGAAATGAGAGTTAAATTTGCCCGTCCAGACACCTCCAGCTAGTCTCTCATTGGTTCTCCCTATTCCTGTTCATCTTCCGCAGAAATTGCAAACTGGGCCAAACAGGAGGTTAAAGGCACTGACTCTCCAAGTCGGGAGAGTGTTAGTAAAGCGTCTGGAATGTTGCACCCGAGTACCAGGGGACGAAAACTGACACATATTGGAACACGTCTCCCGATCACACGGTTGATCATACTCTGGGTTCCACATGCATGTTTTAGCTGAAGGAAGAATACCTTCAACCTGGAGAGTTGAGACCCGTGGAATGGGTACCATGCAATATGACTTCAAAGGGTCTTCATTTGCTCACCGAACCTCTCCAATCCTATCACTGCTGCGTTTATGCCCCTGTACACACACTTGATTCTCTTTCAGAGACATAGCAATCCATAGGTTTTAAGATACTTCCTAGTCAGGTACACTCTTAGGCATTTAATATGGGGTGTTGAGTCCATTTCGTTGAGCAAGGAGTAGCTCTTGTCTATTCCATATTTGGCTTAAGGAACTTTATCTGTGCTCATTTCAATCTCTGGTTTTATGCAGCACCCCAACTCACCTTTCCCCTTAAGCAAGCATAAGTTGGTTTTCTAAATTTGAGACCCTGTTCTGTTTTGTAATTCAGTTCCTGTGTCGCCAAGGTTACATTCCGTGTATTAGTGATATCTTATGATGTTTCTTTTTCTGTGTGACTTATTTCAGTTAGAATCATCGTACATGAATCCACTCATTATGCTGCTACGGGCCTGATGACATAGATTTCATTGCTGAGTGATACTGCATTGTACGTAAGTACCACAACTTCTTTATCCATTTTTCACTTTCTGCGATATTGAACTTGTACCGTAAACCAGGTTCTTGTAAACAGAGCCGTCCCAACCTTTGGGGTGGCTGTGTCTTTTTGATTTTAATTTCCCTAAGCTATAGGACCATAAGTGGAAGTGCCCTAGGCTCTGTTGCTTTGTTTTTTAGATGTTTCAGGAAACACCATACACTTCTCCCGAGTGGCTGTTGGCAATTGACATCCCGCCCATCAGCATAACAAGGCTCCCAGTTCTCCATGGCCTGTCCTGCCTTTCTGGATTTTACACTTTTTTCAGATGGCCCTTTTGACCGGGGGGAAGTGAGACTTCATTGTAGTGCAGATTTCCTTTGCAAGCTTGCTTGGTTGGCCAAAAAGGGCGTATGCGTTTTTTCCTGAATATATTCAGGAAAAAACGCATACGCCCTTTTTGGCCAAGTGCATCATTGTGGACGTTCTGCCTCTTTTCCTATGCTTTCAATGCAATTCCAGTCTACCTCCTGAAATCGGTTTCCTGCAATTCTGCCCCGCTTTCAAGTCCTCTTGGCAGCCTTACTTCAGTATATTTTTGGACGATAGCTGTCATTTATAACTCTGCAGGTTTGTGAATTACAGTGCCCCTGAGCTCCTTTCTTCAACTCGCTTTCTCGTGAGCTGGCCGCAACACCGCAGGATGGCTTCAGGCCCTAATCTTGTTCCGGCACGGCACGCTGAGCCTTTGGTTAATTCCTCTTCCTGGTGGGAAATGAGAGTTAAATTTGCCCGTCCAGACACCTCCAGCTAGTCTGTCATTGGTTCTCCCTATTCCTGTTCATCTTCCGCAGAAATTGCAAACTGGGCCAAACAGGAGGTTAAAGGCACTGACTCTCCAAGTCGGGAGAGTGTTAGTAAAGCGTCTGGAATGTTGCACCCGAGTACCAGGGGACGAAAACTGACACATATTGGAACACGTCTCCCGATCACACGGTTGATCATACTCTGGGTTCCACATGCATGTTTTAGCTGAAGGAAGAATACCTTCAACCTGGAGAGTTGAGACCCGTGGAATGGGTACCATGCAATATGACTTCAAAGGGTCTTCATTTGCTCACCGAACCTCTCCAATCCTATCACTGCTGCGTTTATGCCCCTGTACACACGCTTGATTCTCTTTCAGAGACATAGCAATCCATAGGTTTTAAGATACTTCCTAGTCAGGTACACTCTTAGGCATTTAATATGGGGTGTTGAGTCCATTTCGTTGAGCAAGGAGTAGCTCTTGTCTATTCCATATTTGGCTTAAGGAACTTTATCTGTGCTCATTTCAATCTCTGGTTTTATGCAGCACCCCAACTCACCTTTCCCCTTAAGCAAGCATAAGTTGGGTTTCTAAATTTGAGACCCTGTTCTGTTTTGTAATTCAGTTCCTGTGTCGCCAAGGTTACATTCCGTGTATTAGTGATATCTTATGATGTTTCTTTTTCTGTGTGACTTATTTCAGTTAGAATCATCGTACCTGAATCCACTCATTATGCTGCTACGGGCCTGATGACATAGATTTCATTGCTGAGTGATACTGCATTGTACGTAAGTACCACAACTTCTTTATCCATTTTTCACTTTCTGCGATATTGAACTTGTACCGTAAACCAGGTTCTTGTAAACAGAGCCGTCCCAACCTTTGGGGTGGCTGTGTCTTTTTGATTTTAATTTCCCTAAGCTATAGGACCATAAGTCGAAGTGCCCTAGGCTCTGTTGCTTTGTTTTTTAGATGTTTCAGGAAACACCATACACTTCTCCCGAGTGGCTGTTGGCAATTGACATCCCGCCCATCAGCATAACAAGGCTCCCAGTTCTCCATGGCCTGTCCTGCCTTTCTGGATTTTACACTTTTTTCAGATGGCCCTTTTGACCGGGGGGAAGTGAGACTTCATTGTAGTGCAGATTTCCTTTGCAAGCTTGCTTGGTTGGCCAAAAAGGGCGTATGCGTTTTTTTCCTGAATATATTCAGGAAAAAACGCATACGCCCTTTTTGGCCAAGTGCATCATTGTGGACGTTCTGCCTCTTTTCCTATGCTTTCAATGCAATTCCAGTCTACCTCCTGAAATCGGTTTCCTGCAATTCTGCCCCGCTTTCAAGTCCTCTTGGCAGCCTTACTTCAGTATATTTTTGGACGATAGCTGTCATTTATAACTCTGCAGGTTTGTGAATTACAGTGCCCCTGAGCTCCTTTCTTCAACTCGCTTTCTCGTGAGCTGGCCGCAACACCGCAGGATGGCTTCAGGCCCTAATCTTGTTCCGGCACGGCACGCTGAGCCTTTGGTTAATTCCTCTTCCTGGTGGGAAATGAGAGTTAAATTTGCCCGTCCAGACACCTCCAGCTAGTCTGTCATTGGTTCTCCCTATTCCTGTTCATCTTCCGCAGAAATTGCAAACTGGGCCAAACAGGAGGTTAAAGGCACTGACTCTCCAAGTCGGGAGAGTGTTAGTAAAGCGTCTGGAATGTTGCACCCGAGTACCAGGGGACGAAAACTGACACATATTGGAACACGTCTCCCGATCACATGGTTGATCATACTCTGGGTTCCACATGCATGTTTTAGCTGAAGGAAGAATACCTTCAACCTGGAGAGTTGAGACCCGTGGAATGGGTACCATGCAATATGACTTCAAAGGGTCTTCATTTGCTCACCGAACCTCTCCAATCCTATCACTGCTGCGTTTATGCCCCTGTACACACGCTTGATTCTCTTTCAGAGACATAGCAATCCATAGGTTTTAAGATACTTCCTAGTCAGGTACACTCTTAGGCATTTAATATGGGGTGTTGAGTCCATTTCGTTGAGCAAGGAGTAGCTCTTGTCTATTCCATATTTGGCTTAAGGAACTTTATCTGTGCTCATTTCAATCTCTGGTTTTATGCAGCACCCCAACTCACCTTTCCCCTTAAGCAAGCATAAGTTGGGTTTCTAAATTTGAGACCCTGTTCTGTTTTGTAATTCAGTTCCTGTGTCGCCAAGGTTACATTCCGTGTATTAGTGATATCTTATGATGTTTCTTTTTCTGTGTGACTTATTTCAGTTAGAATCATCGTACCTGAATCCACTCATTATGCTGCTACGGGCCTGATGACATAGATTTCATTGCTGAGTGATACTGCATTGTACGTAAGTACCACAACTTCTTTATCCATTTTTCACTTTCTGCGATATTGAACTTGTACCGTAAACCAGGTTCTTGTAAACAGAGCCGTCCCAACCTTTGGGGTGGCTGTGTCTTTTTGATTTTAATTTCCCTAAGCTATAGGACCATAAGTCGAAGTGCCCTAGGCTCTGTTGCTTTGTTTTTTAGATGTTTCAGGAAACACCATACACTTCTCCCGAGTGGCTGTTGGCAATTGACATCCCGCCCATCAGCATAACAAGGCTCCCAGTTCTCCATGGCCTGTCCTGCCTTTCTGGATTTTACACTTTTTTCAGATGGCCCTTTTGACCGGGGGGAAGTGAGACTTCATTGTAGTGCAGATTTCCTTTGCAAGCTTGCTTGGTTGGCCAAAAAGGGCGTATGCGTTTTTTCCTGAATATATTCAGGAAAAAACGCATACGCCCTTTTTGGCCAAGTGCATCATTGTGGACGTTCTGCCTCTTTTCCTATGCTTTCAATGCAATTCCAGTCTACCTCCTGAAATCGGTTTCCTGCAATTCTGCCCCGCTTTCAAGTCCTCTTGGCAGCCTTACTTCAGTATACTTTTGGACGATAGCTGTCATTTATAACTCTGCAGGTTTGTGAATTACAGTGCCCCTGAGCTCCTTTCTTCAACTCGCTTTCTCGTGAGCTGGCCGCAACACCGCAGGATGGCTTCAGGCCCTAATCTGGTTCCGGCACGGCACGCTGAGCCTTTGGTTAATTCCTCTTCCTGGTGGGAAATGAGAGTTAAATTTGCCCGTCCAGACACCTCCAGCTAGTCTGTCATTGGTTCTCCCTATTCCTGTTCATCTTCCGCAGAAATTGCAAACTGGGCCAAACAGGAGGTTAAAGGCACTGACTCTCCAAGTCGGGAGAGTGTTAGTAAAGCGTCTGGAATGTTGCACCCGAGTACCAGGGGACGAAAACTGACACATATTGGAACACGTCTCCCGATCACACGGTTGATCATACTCTGGGTTCCACATGCATGTTTTAGCTGAAGGAAGAATACCTTCAACCTGGAGAGTTGAGACCCGTGGAATGGGTACCATGCAATATGACTTCAAAGGGTCTTCATTTGCTCACCGAACCTCTCCAATCCTATCACTGCTGCGTTTATGCCCCTGTACACACACTTGATTCTCTTTCAGAGACATAGCAATCCATAGGTTTTAAGATACTTCCTAGTCAGGTACACTCTTAGGCATTTAATATGGGGTGTTGAGTCCATTTCGTTGAGCAAGGAGTAGCTCTTGTCTATTCCATATTTGGCTTAAGGAACTTTATCTGTGCTCATTTCAATCTCTGGTTTTATGCAGCACCCCAACTCACCTTTCCCCTTAAGCAAGCATAAGTTGGTTTTCTAAATTTGAGACCCTGTTCTGTTTTGTAATTCAGTTCCTGTGTCGCCAAGGTTACATTCCGTGTATTAGTGATATCTTATGATGTTTCTTTTTCTGTGTGACTTATTTCAGTTAGAATCATCGTACATGAATCCACTCATTATGCTGCTACGGGCCTGATGACATAGATTTCATTGCTGAGTGATACTGCATTGTACGTAAGTACCACAACTTCTTTATCCATTTTTCACTTTCTGCGATATTGAACTTGTACCGTAAACCAGGTTCTTGTAAACAGAGCCGTCCCAACCTTTGGGGTGGCTGTGTCTTTTTGATTTTAATTTCCCTAAGCTATAGGACCATAAGTGGAAGTGCCCTAGGCTCTGTTGCTTTGTTTTTTAGATGTTTCAGGAAACACCATACACTTCTCCCGAGTGGCTGTTGGCAATTGACATCCCGCCCATCAGCATAACAAGGCTCCCAGTTCTCCATGGCCTGTCCTGCCTTTCTGGATTTTACACTTTTTTCAGATGGCCCTTTTGACCGGGGGGAAGTGAGACTTCATTGTAGTGCAGATTTCCTTTGCAAGCTTGCTTGGTTGGCCAAAAAGGGCGTATGCGTTTTTTCCTGAATATATTCAGGAAAAAACGCATACGCCCTTTTTGGCCAAGTGCATCATTGTGGACGTTCTGCCTCTTTTCCTATGCTTTCAATGCAATTCCAGTCTACCTCCTGAAATCGGTTTCCTGCAATTCTGCCCCGCTTTCAAGTCCTCTTGGCAGCCTTACTTCAGTATACTTTTGGACGATAGCTGTCATTTATAACTCTGCAGGTTTGTGAATTACAGTGCCCCTGAGCTCCTTTCTTCAACTCGCTTTCTCGTGAGCTGGCCGCAACACCGCAGGATGGCTTCAGGCCCTAATCTGGTTCCGGCACGGCACGCTGAGCCTTTGGTTAATTCCTCTTCCTGGTGGGAAATGAGAGTTAAATTTGCCCGTCCAGACACCTCCAGCTAGTCTGTCATTGGTTCTCCCTATTCCTGTTCATCTTCCGCAGAAATTGCAAACTGGGCCAAACAGGAGGTTAAAGGCACTGACTCTCCAAGTCGGGAGAGTGTTAGTAAAGCGTCTGGAATGTTGCACCCGAGTACCAGGGGACGAAAACTGACACATATTGGAACACGTCTCCCGATCACACGGTTGATCATACTCTGGGTTCCACATGCATGTTTTAGCTGAAGGAAGAATACCTTCAACCTGGAGAGTTGAGACCCGTGGAATGGGTACCATGCAATATGACTTCAAAGGGTCTTCATTTGCTCACCGAACCTCTCCAATCCTATCACTGCTGCGTTTATGCCCCTGTACACACACTTGATTCTCTTTCAGAGACATAGCAATCCATAGGTTTTAAGATACTTCCTAGTCAGGTACACTCTTAGGCATTTAATATGGGGTGTTGAGTCCATTTCGTTGAGCAAGGAGTAGCTCTTGTCTATTCCATATTTGGCTTAAGGAACTTTATCTGTGCTCATTTCAATCTCTGGTTTTATGCAGCACCCCAACTCACCTTTCCCCTTAAGCAAGCATAAGTTGGTTTTCTAAATTTGAGACCCTGTTCTGTTTTGTAATTCAGTTCCTGTGTCGCCAAGGTTACATTCCGTGTATTAGTGATATCTTATGATGTTTCTTTTTCTGTGTGACTTATTTCAGTTAGAATCATCGTACATGAATCCACTCATTATGCTGCTACGGGCCTGATGACATAGATTTCATTGCTGAGTGATACTGCATTGTACGTAAGTACCACAACTTCTTTATCCATTTTTCACTTTCTGCGATATTGAACTTGTACCGTAAACCAGGTTCTTGTAAACAGAGCCGTCCCAACCTTTGGGGTGGCTGTGTCTTTTTGATTTTAATTTCCCTAAGCTATAGGACCATAAGTGGAAGTGCCCTAGGCTCTGTTGCTTTGTTTTTTAGATGTTTCAGGAAACACCATACACTTCTCCCGAGTGGCTGTTGGCAATTGACATCCCGCCCATCAGCATAACAAGGCTCCCAGTTCTCCATGGCCTGTCCTGCCTTTCTGGATTTTACACTTTTTTCAGATGGCCCTTTTGACCGGGGGGAAGTGAGACTTCATTGTAGTGCAGATTTCCTTTGCAAGCTTGCTTGGTTGGCCAAAAAGGGCGTATGCGTTTTTTCCTGAATATATTCAGGAAAAAACGCATACGCCCTTTTTGGCCAAGTGCATCATTGTGGACGTTCTGCCTCTTTTCCTATGCTTTCAATGCAATTCCAGTCTACCTCCTGAAATCGGTTTCCTGCAATTCTGCCCCGCTTTCAAGTCCTCTTGGCAGCCTTACTTCAGTATAGTTTTGGACGATAGCTGTCATTTATAACTCTGCAGGTTTGTGAATTACAGTGCCCCTGAGCTCCTTTCTTCAACTCGCTTTCTCGTGAGCTGGCCGCAACACCGCAGGATGGCTTCAGGCCCTAATCTGGTTCCGGCACGGCACGCTGAGCCTTTGGTTAATTCCTCTTCCTGGTGGGAAATGAGAGTTAAATTTGCCCGTCCAGACACCTCCAGCTAGTCTGTCATTGGTTCTCCCTATTCCTGTTCATCTTCCGCAGAAATTGCAAACTGGGCCAAACAGGAGGTTAAAGGCACTGACTCTCCAAGTCGGGAGAGTGTTAGTAAAGCGTCTGGAATGTTGCACCCGAGTACCAGGGGACGAAAACTGACACATATTGGAACACGTCTCCCGATCACACGGTTGATCATACTCTGGGTTCCACATGCATGTTTTAGCTGAAGGAAGAATACCTTCAACCTGGAGAGTTGAGACCCGTGGAATGGGTACCATGCAATATGACTTCAAAGGGTCTTCATTTGCTCACCGAACCTCTCCAATCCTATCACTGCTGCGTTTATGCCCCTGTACACACACTTGATTCTCTTTCAGAGACATAGCAATCCATAGGTTTTAAGATACTTCCTAGTCAGGTACACTCTTAGGCATTTAATATGGGGTGTTGAGTCCATTTCGTTGAGCAAGGAGTAGCTCTTGTCTATTCCATATTTGGCTTAAGGAACTTTATCTGTGCTCATTTCAATCTCTGGTTTTATGCAGCACCCCAACTCACCTTTCCCCTTAAGCAAGCATAAGTTGGTTTTCTAAATTTGAGACCCTGTTCTGTTTTGTAATTCAGTTCCTGTGTCGCCAAGGTTACATTCCGTGTATTAGTGATATCTTATGATGTTTCTTTTCCTGTGTGACTTATTTCAGTTAGAATCATCGTACCTGAATCCACTCATTATGCTGCTACGGGCCTGATGACATAGATTTCATTGCTGAGTGATACTGCATTGTACGTAAGTACCACAACTTCTTTATCCATTTTTCACTTTCTGCGATATTGAACTTGTACCGTAAACCAGGTTCTTGTAAACAGAGCCGTCCCAACCTTTGGGGTGGCTGTGTCTTTTTGATTTTAATTTCCCTAAGCTATAGGACCATAAGTGGAAGTGCCCTAGGCTCTGTTGCTTTGTTTTTTAGATGTTTCAGGAAACACCATACACTTCTCCCGAGTGGCTGTTGGCAATTGACATCCCGCCCATCAGCATAACAAGGCTCCCAGTTCTCCATGGCCTGTCCTGCCTTTCTGGATTTTACACTTTTTTCAGATGGCCCTTTTGACCGGGGGGAAGTGAGACTTCATTGTAGTGCAGATTTCCTTTGCAAGCTTGCTTGGTTGGCCAAAAAGGGCGTATGCGTTTTTTCCTGAATATATTCAGGAAAAAACGCATACGCCCTTTTTGGCAAGTGCATCATTGTGGACGTTCTGCCTCTTTTCCTATGCTTTAAATGCAATTCCAGTCTACCTCCTGAAATCGGTTTCCTGCAATTCTGCCCCGCTTTCAAGTCCTCTTGGCAGCCTTACTTCAGTATAGTTTTGGACGATAGCTGTCATTTATAACTCTGCAGGTTTGTGAATTACAGTGCCCCTGAGCTCCTTTCTTCAACTCGCTTTCTCGTGAGCTGGCCGCAACACCGCAGGATGGCTTCAGGCCCTAATCTGGTTCCGGCACGGCACGCTGAGCCTTTGGTTAATTCCTCTTCCTGGTGGGAAATGAGAGTTAAATTTGCCCGTCCAGACACCTCCAGCTAGTCTCTCATTGGTTCTCCCTATTCCTGTTCATCTTCCGCAGAAATTGCAAACTGGGCCAAACAGGAGGTTAAAGGCACTGACTCTCCAAGTCGGGAGAGTGTTAGTAAAGCGTCTGGAATGTTGCACCCGAGTACCAGGGGACGAAAACTGACACATATTGGAACACGTCTCCCGATCACACGGTTGATCATACTCTGGGTTCCACATGCATGTTTTAGCTGAAGGAAGAATACCTTCAACCTGGAGAGTTGAGACCCGTGGAATGGGTACCATGCAATATGACTTCAAAGGGTCTTCATTTGCTCACCGAACCTCTCCAATCCTATCACTGCTGCGTTTATGCCCCTGTACACACACTTGATTCTCTTTCAGAGACATAGCAATCCATAGGTTTTAAGATACTTCCTAGTCAGGTACACTCTTAGGCATTTAATATGGGGTGTTGAGTCCATTTCGTTGAGCAAGGAGTAGCTCTTGTCTATTCCATATTTGGCTTAAGGAACTTTATCTGTGCTCATTTCAATCTCTGGTTTTATGCAGCACCCCAACTCACCTTTCCCCTTAAGCAAGCATAAGTTGGTTTTCTAAATTTGAGACCCTGTTCTGTTTTGTAATTCAGTTCCTGTGTCGCCAAGGTTACATTCCGTGTATTAGTGATATCTTATGATGTTTCTTTTTCTGTGTGACTTATTTCAGTTAGAATCATCGTACATGAATCCACTCATTATGCTGCTACGGGCCTGATGACATAGATTTCATTGCTGAGTGATACTGCATTGTACGTAAGTACCACAACTTCTTTATCCATTTTTCACTTTCTGCGATATTGAACTTGTACTGTAAACCAGGTTCTTGTAAACAGAGCCGTCCCAACCTTTGGGGTGGCTGTGTCTTTTTGATTTTAATTTCCCTAAGCTATAGGACCATAAGTCGAAGTGCCCTAGGCTCTGTTGCTTTGTTTTTTAGATGTTTCAGGAAACACCATACACTTCTCCCGAGTGGCTGTTGGCAATTGACATCCCGCCCATCAGCATAACAAGGCTCCCAGTTCTCCATGGCCTGTCCTGCCTTTCTGGATTTTACACTTTTTTCAGATGGCCCTTTTGACCGGGGGGAAGTGAGACTTCATTGTAGTGCAGATTTCCTTTGCAAGCTTGCTTGGTTGGCCAAAAAGGGCGTATGCGTTTTTTCCTGAATATATTCAGGAAAAAACGCATACGCCCTTTTTGGCCAAGTGCATCATTGTGGACGTTCTGCCTCTTTTCCTATGCTTTCAATGCAATTCCAGTCTACCTCCTGAAATCGGTTTCCTGCAATTCTGCCCCGCTTTCAAGTCCTCTTGGCAGCCTTACTTCAGTATATTTTTGGACGATAGCTGTCATTTATAACTCTGCAGCTTTGTGAATTACAGTGCCCCTGAGCTCCTTTCTTCAACTCGCTTTCTCGTGAGCTGGCCGCAACACCGCAGGATGGCTTCAGGCCCTAATCTGGTTCCGGCACGGCACGCTGAGCCTTTGGTTAATTCCTCTTCCTGGTGGGAAATGAGAGTTAAATTTGCCCGTCCAGACACCTCCAGCTAGTCTGTCATTGGTTCTCCCTATTCCTGTTCATCTTCCGCAGAAATTGCAAACTGGGCCAAACAGGAGGTTAAAGGCACTGACTCTCCAAGTCGGGAGAGTGTTAGTAAAGCGTCTGGAATGTTGCACCCGAGTACCAGGGGACGAAAACTGACACATATTGGAACACGTCTCCCGATCACACGGTTGATCATACTCTGGGTTCCACATGCATGTTTTAGCTGAAGGAAGAATACCTTCAACCTGGAGAGTTGAGACCCGTGGAATGGGTACCATGCAATATGACTTCAAAGGGTCTTCATTTGCTCACCGAACCTCTCCAATCCTATCACTGCTGCGTTTATGCCCCTGTACACACGCTTGATTCTCTTTCAGAGACATAGCAATCCATAGGTTTTAAGATACTTCCTAGTCAGGTACACTCTTAGGCATTTAATATGGGGTGTTGAGTCCATTTCGTTGAGCAAGGAGTAGCTCTTGTCTATTCCATATTTGGCTTAAGGAACTTTATCTGTGCTCATTTCAATCTCTGGTTTTATGCAGCACCCCAACTCACCTTTCCCCTTAAGCAAGCATAAGTTGGTTTTCTAAATTTGAGACCCTGTTCTGTTTTGTAATTCAGTTCCTGTGTCGCCAAGGTTACATTCCGTGTATTAGTGATATCTTATGATGTTTCTTTTCCTGTGTGACTTATTTCAGTTAGAATCATCGTACCTGAATCCACTCATTATGCTGCTACGGGCCTGATGACATAGATTTCATTGCTGAGTGATACTGCATTGTACGTAAGTACCACAACTTCTTTATCCATTTTTCACTTTCTGCGATATTGAACTTGTACCGTAAACCAGGTTCTTGTAAACAGAGCCGTCCCAACCTTTGGGGTGGCTGTGTCTTTTTGATTTTAATTTCCCTAAGCTATAGGACCATAAGTGGAAGTGCCCTAGGCTCTGTTGCTTTGTTTTTTAGATGTTTCAGGAAACACCATACACTTCTCCCGAGTGGCTGTTGGCAATTGACATCCCGCCCATCAGCATAACAAGGCTCCCAGTTCTCCATGGCCTGTCCTGCCTTTCTGGATTTTACACTTTTTTCAGATGGCCCTTTTGACCGGGGGGAAGTGAGACTTCATTGTAGTGCAGATTTCCTTTGCAAGCTTGCTTGGTTGGCCAAAAAGGGCGTATGCGTTTTTTCCTGAATATATTCAGGAAAAAACGCATACGCCCTTTTTGGCAAGTGCATCATTGTGGACGTTCTGCCTCTTTTCCTATGCTTTCAATGCAATTCCAGTCTACCTCCTGAAATCGGTTTCCTGCAATTCTGCCCCGCTTTCAAGTCCTCTTGGCAGCCTTACTTCAGTATAGTTTTGGACGATAGCTGTCATTTATAACTCTGCAGGTTTGTGAATTACAGTGCCCCTGAGCTCCTTTCTTCAACTCGCTTTCTCGTGAGCTGGCCGCAACACCGCAGGATGGCTTCAGGCCCTAATCTGGTTCCGGCACGGCACGCTGAGCCTTTGGTTAATTCCTCTTCCTGGTGGGAAATGAGAGTTAAATTTGCCCGTCCAGACACCTCCAGCTAGTCTGTCATTGGTTCTCCCTATTCCTGTTCATCTTCCGCAGAAATTGCAAACTGGGCCAAACAGGAGGTTAAAGGCACTGACTCTCCAAGTCGGGAGAGTGTTAGTAAAGCGTCTGGAATGTTGCACCCGAGTACCAGGGGACGAAAACTGACACATATTGGAACACGTCTCCCGATCACACGGTTGATCATACTCTGGGTTCCACATGCATGTTTTAGCTGAAGGAAGAATACCTTCAACCTGGAGAGTTGAGACCCGTGGAATGGGTACCATGCAATATGACTTCAAAGGGTCTTCATTTGCTCACCGAACCTCTCCAATCCTATCACTGCTGCGTTTATGCCCCTGTACACACACTTGATTCTCTTTCAGAGACATAGCAATCCATAGGTTTTAAGATACTTCCTAGTCAGGTACACTCTTAGGCATTTAATATGGGGTGTTGAGTCCATTTCGTTGAGCAAGGAGTAGCTCTTGTCTATTCCATATTTGGCTTAAGGAACTTTATCTGTGCTCATTTCAATCTCTGGTTTTATGCAGCACCCCAACTCACCTTTCCCCTTAAGCAAGCATAAGTTGGTTTTCTAAATTTGAGACCCTGTTCTGTTTTGTAATTCAGTTCCTGTGTCGCCAAGGTTACATTCCGTGTATTAGTGATATCTTATGATGTTTCTTTTTCTGTGTGACTTATTTCAGTTAGAATCATCGTACCTGAATCCACTCATTATGCTGCTACGGGCCTGATGACATAGATTTCATTGCTGAGTGATACTGCATTGTACGTAAGTACCACAACTTCTTTATCCATTTTTCACTTTCTGCGATATTGAACTTGTACCGTAAACCAGGTTCTTGTAAACAGAGCCGTCCCAACCTTTGGGGTGGCTGTGTCTTTTTGATTTTAATTTCCCTAAGCTATAGGACCATAAGTCGAAGTGCCCTAGGCTCTGTTGCTTTGTTTTTTAGATGTTTCAGGAAACACCATACACTTCTCCCGAGTGGCTGTTGGCAATTGACATCCCGCCCATCAGCATAACAAGGCTCCCAGTTCTCCATGGCCTGTCCTGCCTTTCTGGATTTTACACTTTTTTCAGATGGCCCTTTTGACCGGGGGGAAGTGAGACTTCATTGTAGTGCAGATTTCCTTTGCAAGCTTGCTTGGTTGGCCAAAAAGGGCGTATGCGTTTTTTCCTGAATATATTCAGGAAAAAACGCATACGCCCTTTTTGGCCAAGTGCATCATTGTGGACGTTCTGCCTCTTTTCCTATGCTTTCAATGCAATTCCAGTCTACCTCCTGAAATCGGTTTCCTGCAATTCTGCCCCGCTTTCAAGTCCTCTTGGCAGTCTTACTTCAGTATATTTTTGGACGATAGCTGTCATTTATAACTCTGCAGGTTTGTGAATTACAGTGCCCCTGAGCTCCTTTCTTCAACTCGCTTTCTCGTGAGCTGGCCGCAACACCGCAGGATGGCTTCAGGCCCTAATCTGGTTCCGGCACGGCACGCTGAGCCTTTGGTTAATTCCTCTTCCTGGTGGGAAATGAGAGTTAAATTTGCCCGTCCAGACACCTCCAGCTAGTCTGTCATTGGTTCTCCCTATTCCTGTTCATCTTCCGCAGAAATTGCAAACTGGGCCAAACAGGAGGTTAAAGGCACTGACTCTCCAAGTCGGGAGAGTGTTAGTAAAGCGTCTGGAATGTTGCACCCGAGTACCAGGGGACGAAAACTGACACATATTGGAACACGTCTCCCGATCACATGGTTGATCATACTCTGGGTTCCACATGCATGTTTTAGCTGAAGGAAGAATACCTTCAACCTGGAGAGTTGAGACCCGTGGAATGGGTACCATGCAATATGACTTCAAAGGGTCTTCATTTGCTCACCGAACCTCTCCAATCCTATCACTGCTGCGTTTATGCCCCTGTACACACGCTTGATTCTCTTTCAGAGACATAGCAATCCATAGGTTTTAAGATACTTCCTAGTCAGGTACACTCTTAGGCATTTAATATGGGGTGTTGAGTCCATTTCGTTGAGCAAGGAGTAGCTCTTGTCTATTCCATATTTGGCTTAAGGAACTTTATCTGTGCTCATTTCAATCTCTGGTTTTATGCAGCACCCCAACTCACCTTTCCCCTTAAGCAAGCATAAGTTGGTTTTCTAAATTTGAGACCCTGTTCTGTTTTGTAATTCAGTTCCTGTGTCGCCAAGGTTACATTCCGTGTATTAGTGATATCTTATGATGTTTCTTTTCCTGTGTGACTTATTTCAGTTAGAATCATCGTACCTGAATCCACTCATTATGCTGCTACAGGCCTGATGACATAGATTTCATTGCTGAGTGATACTGCATTGTACGTAAGTACCACAACTTCTTTATCCATTTTTCACTTTCTGCGATATTGAACTTGTACCGTAAACCAGGTTCTTGTAAACAGAGCCGTCCCAACCTTTGGGGTGGCTGTGTCTTTTTGATTTTAATTTCCCTAAGCTATAGGACCATAAGTCGAAGTGCCCTAGGCTCTGTTGCTTTGTTTTTTAGATGTTTCAGGAAACACCATACACTTCTCCCGAGTGGCTGTTGGCAATTGACATCCCGCCCATCAGCATAACAAGGCTCCCAGTTCTCCATGGCCTGTCCTGCCTTTCTGGATTTTACACTTTTTTCAGATGGCCCTTTTGACCGGGGGGAAGTGAGACTTCATTGTAGTGCAGATTTCCTTTGCAAGCTTGCTTGGTTGGCCAAAAAGGGCGTATGCGTTTTTTCCTGAATATATTCAGGAAAAAACGCATACGCCCTTTTTGGCCAAGTGCATCATTGTGGACGTTCTGCCTCTTTTCCTATGCTTTCAATGCAATTCCAGTCTACCTCCTGAAATCGGTTTCCTGCAATTCTGCCCCGCTTTCAAGTCCTCTTGGCAGCCTTACTTCAGTATACTTTTGGACGATAGCTGTCATTTATAACTCTGCAGGTTTGTGAATTACAGTGCCCCTGAGCTCCTTTCTTCAACTCGCTTTCTCGTGAGCTGGCCGCAACACCGCAGGATTGCTTCAGGCCCTAATCTGGTTCCGGCATGGCACGCTGAGCCTTTGGTTAATTCCTCTTCCTGGTGGGAAATGAGAGTTAAATTTGCCCGTCCAGACACCTCCATCTGGTCTCTCATTGGTTCTCCCTATTCTTGTTCATCTTCCGCAGAAATTGCAAACTGGGCCAAACAGGAGGTTAAAGGCACTGACTCTCCAAGTCGGGAGAGTGTTAGTAAAGCGTCTGGAATGTTGCACCCGAGTACCAGGGGATGAAAACTGACACATATTGGAACACGTCTCCCGATCACACGGTTGATCATACTCTGGGTTCCACATGCATGTTTTAGCTGAAGGAAGAATACCTTCAACCTGGAGAGTTGAGACCCGTGGAATGGGTACCATGCAATATGACTTCAAAGGGTCTTCATTTGCTCACCGAACCTCTCCAATCCTATCACTGCTGCGTTTATGCCCCTGTACACACACTTGATTCTCTTTCAGAGACATAGCAATCCATAGGTTTTAAGATACTTCCTAGTCAGGTACACTCTTAGGCATTTAATATGGGGTGTTGAGTCCATTTCGTTGAGCAAGGAGTAGCTCTTGTCTATTCCATATTTGGCTTAAGGAACTTTATCTGTGCTCATTTCAATCTCTGGTTTTATGCAGCACCCCAACTCACCTTTCCCCTTAAGCAAGCATAAGTTGGTTTTCTAAATTTGAGACCCTGTTCTGTTTTGTAATTCAGTTCCTGTGTCGCCAAGGTTACATTCCGTGTATTAGTGATATCTTATGATGTTTCTTTTCCTGTGTGACTTATTTCAGTTAGAATCATCGTACCTGAATCCACTCATTATGCTGCTACGGGCCTGATGACATAGATTTCATTGCTGAGTGATACTGCATTGTACGTAAGTACCACAACTTCTTTATCCATTTTTCACTTTCTGCGATATTGAACTTGTACCGTAAACCAGGTTCTTGTAAACAGAGCCGTCCCAACCTTTGGGGTGGCTGTGTCTTTTTGATTTTAATTTCCCTAAGCTATAGGACCATAAGTGGAAGTGCCCTAGGCTCTGTTGCTTTGTTTTTTAGATGTTTCAGGAAACACCATACACTTCTCCCGAGTGGCTGTTGGCAATTGACATCCCGCCCATCAGCATAACAAGGCTCCCAGTTCTCCATGGCCTGTCCTGCCTTTGTGGATTTTACACTTTTTTCAGATGGCCCTTTTGACCGGGGGGAAGTGAGACTTCATTGTAGTGCAGATTTCCTTTGCAAGCTTGCTTGGTTGGCCAAAAAGGGCGTATGCGTTTTTTCCTGAATATATTCAGGAAAAAACGCATACGCCCTTTTTGGCCAAGTGCATCATTGTGGACGTTCTGCCTCTTTTCCTATGCTTTCAATGCAATTCCAGTCTACCTCCTGAAATCGGTTTCCTGCAATTCTGCCCCGCTTTCAAGTCCTCTTGGCAGCCTTACTTCAGTATATTTTTGGACGATAGCTGTCATTTATAACTCTGCAGGTTTGTGAATTACAGTGCCCCTGAGCTCCTTTCTTCAACTCGCTTTCTCGTGAGCTGGCCGCAACACCGCAGGATGGCTTCAGGCCCTAATCTGGTTCCGGCACGGCACGCTGAGCCTTTGGTTAATTCCTCTTCCTGGTGGGAAATGAGAGTTAAATTTGCCCGTCCAGACACCTCCAGCTAGTCTGTCATTGGTTCTCCCTATTCCTGTTCATCTTCCGCAGAAATTGCAAACTGGGCCAAACAGGAGGTTAAAGGCACTGACTCTCCAAGTCGGGAGAGTGTTAGTAAAGCGTCTGGAATGTTGCACCCGAGTACCAGGGGACGAAAACTGACACATATTGGAACACGTCTCCCGATCACACGGTTGATCATACTCTGGGTTCCACATGCATGTTTTAGCTGAAGGAAGAATCCCTTAAACCTGGAGAGTTGAGACCCGTGGAATGGGTACCATGCAATATGACTTCAAAGGGTCTTCATTTGCTCACTGAACCTCTCCAATCCTATCACTGCTGCGTTTATGCCCCTGTACACACACTTGATTCTCTTTCAGAGACATAGCAATCCATAGGTTTTAAGATACTTCCTAGTCAGGTACACTCTTAGGCATTTAATATGGGGTGTTGAGTCCATTTCGTTGAGCAAGGAGTAGCTCTTGTCTATTCCATATTTGGCTTAAGGAACTTTATCTGTGCTCATTTCAATCTCTGGTTTTATGCAGCACCCCAACTCACCTTTCCCCTTAAGCAAGCATAAGTTGGTTTTCTAAATTTGAGACCCTGTTCTGTTTTGTAATTCAGTTCCTGTGTCGCCAAGTTTACATTCCGTGTATTAGTGATATCTTATGATGTTTCTTTTTCTGTGTGACTTATTTCAGTTAGAATCATCGTACCTGAATCCACTCATTATGCTGCTACGGGCCTGATGACATAGATTTCATTGCTGAGTGATACTGCATTGTACGTAAGTACCACAACTTCTTTATCCATTTTTCACTTTCTGCGATATTGAACTTGTACCGTAAACCAGGTTCTTGTAAACAGAGCCGTCCCAACCTTTGGGGTGGCTGTGTCTTTTTGATTTTAATTTCCCTAAGCTATAGGACCATAAGTGGAAGTGCCCTAGGCTCTGGTGCTTTGTTTTTTAGATGTTTCAGGAAACACCATACACTTCTCCCGAGTGGCTGTTGGCAATTGACATCCCGCCCATCAGCATAACAAGGCTCCCAGTTCTCCATGGCCTGTCCTGCCTTTCTGGATTTTACACTTTTTTCAGATGGCCCTTTTGACCGGGGGGAAGTGAGACTTCATTGTAGTGCAGATTTCCTTTGCAAGCTTGCTTGGTTGGCCAAAAAGGGCGTATGCGTTTTTTCCTGAATATATTCAGGAGAAAACGCATACGCCCTTTTTGGCCAAGTGCATCATTGTGGACATTCTGCCTCTTTTCCTTTGCTTTAAATGCAATTCCAGTCTACCTCCTGAAATCGGTTTCCTGCAATTCTGCCCCGCTTTCAAGTCCTCTTGGCAGCCTTACTTCAGTATACTTTTGGACGATAGCTGTCATTTATAACTCTGCAGGTTTGTGAATTACAGTGCCCCTGAGCTCCTTTCTTCAACTCGCTTTCTCGTGAGCTGGCCGCAACACCGCAGGATGGCTTCAGGCCCTAATCTGGTTCCGGCACGGCACGCTGAGCCTTTGGTTAATTCCTCTTCCTGGTGGGAAATGAGAGTTAAATTTGCCCGTCCAGACACCTCCAGCTAGTCTGTCATTGGTTCTCCCTATTCCTGTTCATCTTCCGCAGAAATTGCAAACTGGGCCAAACAGGAGGTTAAAGGCACTGACTCTCCAAGTCGGGAGAGTGTTAGTAAAGCGTCTGGAATGTTGCACCCGAGTACCAGGGGACGAAAACTGAGACATATTGGAACACGTCTCCCGATCACACGGTTGATCATACTCTGGGTTCCACATGCATGTTTTAGCTGAAGGAAGAATACCTTAAACCTGGAGAGTTGAGACCCGTGGAATGGGTACCATGCAATATGACTTCAAAGGGTCTTCATTTGCTCACCGAACCTCTCCAATCCTATCACTGCTGCGTTTATGCCCCTGTACACACACTTGATTCTCTTTCAGAGACATAGCAATCCATAGGTTTTAAGATACTTCCTAGTCAGGTACACTCTTAGGCATTTAATATGGGGTGTTGAGTCCATTTCGTTGAGCAAGGAGTAGCTCTTGTCTATTCCATATTTGGCTTAAGGAACTTTATCTGTGCTCATTTCAATCTCTGGTTTTATGCAGCACCCCAACTCACCTTTCCCCTTAAGCAAGCATAAGTTGGTTTTCTAAATTTGAGACCCTGTTCTGTTTTGTAATTCAGTTCCTGTGTCGCCAAGTTTACATTCCGTGTATTAGTGATATCTTATGATGTTTCTTTTTCTGTGTGACTTATTTCAGTTAGAATCATCGTACCTGAATCCACTCATTATGCTGCTACGGGCCTGATGACATAGATTTCATTGCTGAGTGATACTGCATTGTACGTAAGTACCACAACTTCTTTATCCATTTTTCACTTTCTGCGATATTGAACTTGTACCGTAAACCAGGTTCTTGTAAACAGAGCCGTCCCAACCTTTGGGGTGGCTGTGTCTTTTTGATTTTAATTTCCCTAAGCTATAGGACCATAAGTGGAAGTGCCCTAGGCTCTGTTGCTTTGTTTTTTAGATGTTTCAGGAAACACCATACACTTCTCCCGAGTGGCTGTTGGCAATTGACATCCCGCCCATCAGCATAACAAGGCTCCCAGTTCTCCATGGCCTGTCCTGCCTTTCTGGATTTTACACTTTTTTCAGATGGCCCTTTTGACCGGGGGGAAGTGAGACTTCATTGTAGTGCAGATTTCCTTTGCAAGCTTGCTTGGTTGGCCAAAAAGGGCGTATGCGTTTTTTCCTGAATATATTCAGGAGAAAACGCATACGCCCTTTTTGGCCAAGTGCATCATTGTGGACGTTCTGCCTCTTTTCCTTTGCTTTAAATGCAATTCCAGTCTACCTCCTGAAATCGGTTTCCTGCAATTCTGCCCCGCTTTCAAGTCCTCTTGGCAGCCTTACTTCAGTATATTTTTGGACGATAGCTGTCATTTATAACTCTGCAGGTTTGTGAATTACAGTGCCCCTGAGCTCCTTTCTTCAACTGGCTTTCTCGTGAGCTGGCCGCAACACCGCAGGATGGCTTCAGGCCCTAATCTGGTTCCGGCACGGCACGCTGAGCCTTTGGTTAATTCCTCTTCCTGGTGGGAAATGAGAGTTAAATTTGCCCGTCCACACACCTCCAGCTAGTCTGTCATTGGTTCTCCCTATTCCTGTTCATCTTCCGCAGAAATTGCAAACTGGGCCAAACAGGAGGTTAAAGGCACTGACTCTCCAAGTCGGGAGAGTGTTAGTAAAGCGTCTGGAATGTTGCACCCGAGTACCAGGGGACGAAAACTGACACATATTGGAACACGTCTCCCGATCACACGGTTGATCATACTCTGGGTTCCACATGCATGTTTTAGCTGAAGGAAGAATCCCTTAAACTTGGAGAGTTGAGACCCGTGGAATGGGTACCATGCAATATGACTTCAAAGGGTCTTCATTTGCTCACCGAACCTCTCCAATCCTATCACTGCTGCGTTTATGCCCCTGTACACACGCTTGATTCTCTTTCAGAGACATAGCAATCCATAGGTTTTAAGATACTTCCTAGTCAGGTACACTCTTAGGCATTTAATATGGGGTGTTGAGTCCATTTCGTTGAGCAAGGAGTAGCTCTTGTCTATTCCATATTTGGCTTAAGGAACTTTATCTGTGCTCATTTCAATCTCTGGTTTTATGCAGCACCCCAACTCACCTTTCCCCTTAAGCAAGCATAAGTTGGTTTTCTAAATTTGAGACCCTGTTCTGTTTTGGAATTCAGTTCCTGTGTCGCCAAGTTTACATTCCGTGTATTAGTGATATCTTATGATGTTTCTTTTCCTGTGTGACTTATTTCAGTTAGAATCATCATACCTGAATCCACTCATTATGCTGCTATGGGCCTGATGACATAGATTTCATTGCTGAGTGATACTGCATTGTACGTAAGTACCACAACTTCTTTATCCATTTTTCACTTTCTGCGATATTGAACTTGTACCGTAAACCAGGTTCTTGTAAACAGAGCCGTCCCAATCTTTGGGGTGGCTGTGTCTTTTTGATTTTAAATTCCCTAAGCTATAGGACCATAAGTGGAAGTGCCCTAGGCTCTGTTGCTTTGTTTTTTAGATGTTTCAGGAAACACCATACACTTCTCCCGAGTGGCTGTTGGCAATTGACATCCCGCCCATCAGCATAACAAGGCTCCCAGTTCTCCATGGCCTGTCCTGCCTTTCTGGATTTTACACTTTTTTCAGATGGCCCTTTTGACCGGGGGGAAGTGAGACTTCATTGTAGTGCAGATTTCCTTTGCAAGCTTGCTTGGTTGGCCAAAAAGGGCGTATGCGTTTTTTCCTGAATATATTCAGGAAAAAACGCATACGCCCTTTTTGGCCAAGTGCATCATTGTGGACGTTCTGCCTCTTTTCCTATGCTTTCAATGCAATTCCAGTCTACCTCCTGAAATCGGTTTCCTGCAATTCTGCCCCGCTTTCAAGTCCTCTTGGCAGCCTTACTTCAGTATATTTTTGGACGATAGCTGTCATTTATAACTCTGCAGGTTTGTGAATTACAGTGCCCCTGAGCTCCTTTCTTCAACTCGCTTTCTCGTGAGCTGGCCGCAACACCGCAGGATGGCTTCAGGCCCTAATCTGGTTCCGGCACGGCACGCTGAGCCTTTGGTTAATTCCTCTTCCTGGTGGGAAATGAGAGTTAAATTTGCCCGTCCAGACACCTCCAGCTAGTCTCTCATTGGTTCTCCCTATTCCTGTTCATCTTCCGCAGAAATTGCAAACTGGGCCAAACAGGAGGTTAAAGGCACTGACTCTCCAAGTCGGGAGAGTGTTAGTAAAGCGTCTGGAATGTTGCACCCGAGTACCAGGGGACGAAAACTGACACATATTGGAACACGTCTCCCGATCACACGGTTGATCATACTCTGGGTTCCACATGCATGTTTTAGCTGAAGGAAGAATACCTTCAACCTGGAGAGTTGAGACCCGTGGAATGGGTACCATGCAATATGACTTCAAAGGGTCTTCATTTGCTCACCGAACCTCTCCAATCCTATCACTGCTGCGTTTATGCCCCTGTACACACACTTGATTCTCTTTCAGAGACATAGCAATCCATAGGTTTTAAGATACTTCCTAGTCAGGTACACTCTTAGGCATTTAATATGGGGTGTTGAGTCCATTTCGTTGAGCAAGGAGTAGCTCTTGTCTATTCCATATTTGGCTTAAGGAACTTTATCTGTGCTCATTTCAATCTCTGGTTTTATGCAGCACCCCAACTCACCTTTCCCCTTAAGCAAGCATAAGTTGGTTTTCTAAATTTGAGACCCTGTTCTGTTTTGTAATTCAGTTCCTGTGTCGCCAAGGTTACATTCCGTGTATTAGTGATATCTTATGATGTTTCTTTTTCTGTGTGACTTATTTCAGTTAGAATCATCATACCTGAATCCACTCATTATGCTGCTACGGGCCTGATGACATAGATTTCATTGCTGAGTGATACTGCATTGTACGTAAGTACCACAACTTCTTTATCCATTTTTCACTTTCTGCGATATTGAACTTGTACCGTAAACCAGGTTCTTGTAAACAGAGCCGTCCCAACCTTTGGGGTGGCTGTGTCTTTTTGATTTTAATTTCCCTAAGCTATAGGACCATAAGTGGAAGTGCCCTAGGCTCTGTTGCTTTGTTTTTTAGATGTTTCAGGAAACACCATACACTTCTCCCGAGTGGCTGTTGGCAATTGACATCCCGCCCATCAGCATAACAAGGCTCCCAGTTCTCCATGGCCTGTCCTGCCTTTCTGGATTTTACACTTTTTTCAGATGGCCCTTTTGACCGGGGGGAAGTGAGACTTCATTGTAGTGCAGATTTCCTTTGCAAGCTTGCTTGGTTGGCCAAAAAGGGCGTATGCGTTTTTTCCTGAATATATTCAGGAAAAAACGCATACGCCCTTTTTGGCCAAGTGCATCATTGTGGACGTTCTGCCTCTTTTCCTATGCTTTCAATGCAATTCCAGTCTACCTCCTGAAATCGGTTTCCTGCAATTCTGCCCCGCTTTCAAGTCCTCTTGGCAGCCTTACTTCAGTATATTTTTGGACGATAGCTGTCATTTATAACTCTGCAGGTTTGTGAATTACAGTGCCCCTGAGCTCCTTTCTTCAACTCGCTTTCTCGTGAGCTGGCCGCAACACCGCAGGATGGCTTCAGGCCCTAATCTGGTTCCGGCACGGCACGCTGAGCCTTTGGTTAATTCCTCTTCCTGGTGGGAAATGAGAGTTAAATTTGCCCGTCCAGACACCTCCAGCTAGTCTGTCATTGGTTCTCCCTATTCCTGTTCATCTTCCGCAGAAATTGCAAACTGGGCCAAACAGGAGGTTAAAGGCACTGACTCTCCAAGTCGGGAGAGTGTTAGTAAAGCGTCTGGAATGTTGCACCCGAGTACCAGGGGACGAAAACTGAGACATATTGGAACACGTCTCCCGATCACACGGTTGATCATACTCTGGGTTCCACATGCATGTTTTAGCTGAAGGAAGAATACCTTCAACCTGGAGAGTTGAGACCCGTGGAATGGGTACCATGCAATATGACTTCAAAGGGTCTTCATTTGCTCACCGAACCTCTCCAATCCTATCACTGCTGCGTTTATGCCCCTGTACACACGCTTGATTCTCTTTCAGAGACATAGCAATCCATAGGTTTTAAGATACTTCCTAGTCAGGTACACTCTTAGGCATTTAATATGGGGTGTTGAGTCCATTTCGTTGAGCAAGGAGTAGCTCTTGTCTATTCCATATTTGGCTTAAGGAACTTTATCTGTGCTCATTTCAATCTCTGGTTTTATGCAGCACCCCAACTCACCTTTCCCCTTAAGCAAGCATAAGTTGGGTTTCTAAATTTGAGACCCTGTTCTGTTTTGTAATTCAGTTCCTGTGTCGCCAAGGTTACATTCCGTGTATTAGTGATATCTTATGATGTTTCTTTTTCTGTGTGACTTATTTCAGTTAGAATCATCGTACCTGAATCCACTCATTATGCTGCTACGGGCCTGATGACATAGATTTCATTGCTGAGTGATACTGCATTGTACGTAAGTACCACAACTTCTTTATCCATTTTTCACTTTCTGCGATATTGAACTTGTACCGTAAACCAGGTTCTTGTAAACAGAGCCGTCCCAACCTTTGGGGTGGCTGTGTCTTTTTGATTTTAATTTCCCTAAGCTATAGGACCATAAGTCGAAGTGCCCTAGGCTCTGGTGCTTTGTTTTTTAGATGTTTCAGGAAACACCATACACTTCTCCCGAGTGGCTGTTGGCAATTGACATCCCGCCCATCAGCATAACAAGGCTCCCAGTTCTCCATGGCCTGTCCTGCCTTTCTGGATTTTACACTTTTTTCAGATGGCCCTTTTGACCGGGGGGAAGTGAGACTTCATTGTAGTGCAGATTTCCTTTGCAAGCTTGCTTGGTTGGCCAAAAAGGGCGTATGCGTTTTTTCCTGAATATATTCAGGAAAAAACGCATACGCCCTTTTTGGCCAAGTGCATCATTGTGGACGTTCTGCCTCTTTTCCTATGCTTTCAATGCAATTCCAGTCTACCTCCTGAAATCGGTTTCCTGCAATTCTGCCCCGCTTTCAAGTCCTCTTGGCAGCCTTACTTCAGTATAGTTTTGGACGATAGCTGTCATTTATAACTCTGCAGGTTTGTGAATTACAGTGCCCCTGAGCTCCTTTCTTCAACTCGCTTTCTCGTGAGCTGGCCGCAACACTGCAGGATGGCTTCAGGCCCTAATCTGGTTCCGGCACGGCACGCTGAGCCTTTGGTTAATTCCTCTTCCTGGTGGGAAATGAGAGTTAAATTTGCCCGTCCAGACACCTCCAGCTAGTCTGTCATTGGTTCTCCCTATTCCTGTTCATCTTCCGCAGAAATTGCAAACTGGGCCAAACAGGAGGTTAAAGGCACTGACTCTCCAAGTCGGGAGAGTGTTAGTAAAGCGTCTGGAATGTTGCACCCGAGTACCAGGGGACGAAAACTGAGACATATTGGAACACGTCTCCCGATCACACGGTTGATCATACTCTGGGTTCCACATGCATGTTTTAGCTGAAGGAAGAATACCTTCAACCTGGAGAGTTGAGACCCGTGGAATGGGTACCATGCAATATGACTTCAAAGGGTCTTCATTTGCTCACCGAACCTCTCCAATCCTATCACTGCTGCGTTTATGCCCCTGTACACACGCTTGATTCTCTTTCAGAGACATAGCAATCCATAGGTTTTAAGATACTTCCTAGTCAGGTACACTCTTAGGCATTTAATATGGGGTGTTGAGTCCATTTCGTTGAGCAAGGAGTAGCTCTTGTCTATTCCATATTTGGCTTAAGGAACTTTATCTGTGCTCATTTCAATCTCTGGTTTTATGCAGCACCCCAACTCACCTTTCCCCTTAAGCAAGCATAAGTTGGGTTTCTAAATTTGAGACCCTGTTCTGTTTTGTAATTCAGTTCCTGTGTCGCCAAGGTTACATTCCGTGTATTAGTGATATCTTATGATGTTTCTTTTTCTGTGTGACTTATTTCAGTTAGAATCATCGTACCTGAATCCACTCATTATGCTGCTACGGGCCTGATGACATAGATTTCATTGCTGAGTGATACTGCATTGTACGTAAGTACCACAACTTCTTTATCCATTTTTCACTTTCTGCGATATTGAACTTGTACCGTAAACCAGGTTCTTGTAAACAGAGCCGTCCCAACCTTTGGGGTGGCTGTGTCTTTTTGATTTTAATTTCCCTAAGCTATAGGACCATAAGTCGAAGTGCCCTAGGCTCTGGTGCTTTGTTTTTTAGATGTTTCAGGAAACACCATACACTTCTCCCGAGTGGCTGTTGGCAATTGACATCCCGCCCATCAGCATAACAAGGCTCCCAGTTCTCCATGGCCTGTCCTGCCTTTCTGGATTTTACACTTTTTTCAGATGGCCCTTTTGACCGGGGGGAAGTGAGACTTCATTGTAGTGCAGATTTCCTTTGCAAGCTTGCTTGGTTGGCCAAAAAGGGCGTATGCGTTTTTTCCTGAATATATTCAGGAAAAAACGCATACGCCCTTTTTGGCCAAGTGCATCATTGTGGACGTTCTGCCTCTTTTCCTATGCTTTCAATGCAATTCCAGTCTACCTCCTGAAATCGGTTTCCTGCAATTCTGCCCCGCTTTCAAGTCCTCTTGGCAGCCTTACTTCAGTATATTTTTGGACGATAGCTGTCATTTATAACTCTGCAGGTTTGTGAATTACAGTGCCCCTGAGCTCCTTTCTTCAACTCGCTTTCTCGTGAGCTGGCCGCAACACCGCAGGATGGCTTCAGGCCCTAATCTGGTTCCGGCACGGCACGCTGAGCCTTTGGTTAATTCCTCTTCCTGGTGGGAAATGAGAGTTAAATTTGCCCGTCCAGACACCTCCAGCTAGTCTGTCATTGGTTCTCCCTATTCCTGTTCATCTTCCGCAGAAATTGCAAACTGGGCCAAACAGGAGGTTAAAGGCACTGACTCTCCAAGTCGGGAGAGTGTTAGTAAAGCGTCTGGAATGTTGCACCCGAGTACCAGGGGACGAAAACTGACACATATTGGAACACGTCTCCCGATCACACGGTTGATCATACTCTGGGTTCCACATGCATGTTTTAGCTGAAGGAAGAATACCTTCAACCTGGAGAGTTGAGACCCGTGGAATGGGTACCATGCAATATGACTTCAAAGGGTCTTCATTTGCTCACCGAACCTCTCCAATCCTATCACTGCTGCGTTTATGCCCCTGTACACACGCTTGATTCTCTTTCAGAGACATAGCAATCCATAGGTTTTAAGATACTTCCTAGTCAGGTACACTCTTAGGCATTTAATATGGGGTGTTGAGTCCATTTCGTTGAGCAAGGAGTAGCTCTTGTCTATTCCATATTTGGCTTAAGGAACTTTATCTGTGCTCATTTCAATCTCTGGTTTTATGCAGCACCCCAACTCACCTTTCCCCTTAAGCAAGCATAAGTTGGGTTTCTAAATTTGAGACCCTGTTCTGTTTTGTAATTCAGTTCCTGTGTCGCCAAGGTTACATTCCGTGTATTAGTGATATCTTATGATGTTTCTTTTTCTGTGTGACTTATTTCAGTTAGAATCATCGTACCTGAATCCACTCATTATGCTGCTACGGGCCTGATGACATAGATTTCATTGCTGAGTGATACTGCATTGTACGTAAGTACCACAACTTCTTTATCCATTTTTCACTTTCTGCGATATTGAACTTGTACCGTAAACCAGGTTCTTGTAAACAGAGCCGTCCCAACCTTTGGGGTGGCTGTGTCTTTTTGATTTTAATTTCCCTAAGCTATAGGACCATAAGTCGAAGTGCCCTAGGCTCTGTTGCTTTGTTTTTTAGATGTTTCAGGAAACACCATACACTTCTCCCGAGTGGCTGTTGGCAATTGACATCCCGCCCATCAGCATAACAAGGCTCCCAGTTCTCCATGGCCTGTCCTGCCTTTCTGGATTTTACACTTTTTTCAGATGGCCCTTTTGACCGGGGGGAAGTGAGACTTCATTGTAGTGCAGATTTCCTTTGCAAGCTTGCTTGGTTGGCCAAAAAGGGCGTATGCGTTTTTTCCTGAATATATTCAGGAAAAAACGCATACGCCCTTTTTGGCCAAGTGCATCATTGTGGACGTTCTGCCTCTTTTCCTATGCTTTCAATGCAATTCCAGTCTACCTCCTGAAATCGGTTTCCTGCAATTCTGCCCCGCTTTCAAGTCCTCTTGGCAGCCTTACTTCAGTATAGTTTTGGACGATAGCTGTCATTTATAACTCTGCAGGTTTGTGAATTACAGTGCCCCTGAGCTCCTTTCTTCAACTCGCTTTCTCGTGAGCTGGCCGCAACACCGCAGGATGGCTTCAGGCCCTAATCTGGTTCCGGCACGGCACGCTGAGCCTTTGGTTAATTCCTCTTCCTGGTGGGAAATGAGAGTTAAATTTGCCCGTCCAGACACCTCCAGCTAGTCTGTCATTGGTTCTCCCTATTCCTGTTCATCTTCCGCAGAAATTGCAAACTGGGCCAAACAGGAGGTTAAAGGCACTGACTCTCCAAGTCGGGAGAGTGTTAGTAAAGCGTCTGGAATGTTGCACCCGAGTACCAGGGGACGAAAACTGACACATATTGGAACACGTCTCCCGATCACACGGTTGATCATACTCTGGGTTCCACATGCATGTTTTAGCTGAAGGAAGAATCCCTTAAACCTGGAGAGTTGAGACCCGTGGAATGGGTACCATGCAATATGACTTCAAAGGGTCTTCATTTGCTCACCGAACCTCTCCAATCCTATCACTGCTGCGTTTATGCCCCTATACACACGCTTGATTCTCTTTCAGAGACATAGCAATCCATAGGTTTTAAGATACTTCCTAGTCAGGTATATTCTTAGGTGTTTAATATGTGGTGTTGAGTCCATTTCGTTGAGCAAGGAGTAGCTCTTGTCTATTCCATATTTGGCTTAAGGAACTTTATCTGTGCTCATTTCAATCTCTGGTTTTATGCAGCACCCCAACTCACCTTTCCCCTTAAGCAAGCATAAGTTGGGTTTCTAAATTTGAGACCCTGTTCTGTTTTGTAATTCAGTTCCTGTGTCGCCAAGGTTACATTCCGTGTATTAGTGATATCTTATGATGTTTCTTTTTCTGTGTGACTTATTTCAGTTAGAATCATCGTACCTGAATCCACTCATTATGCTGCTACGGGCCTGATGACATAGATTTCATTGCTGAGTGATACTGCATTGTACGTAAGTACCACAACTTCTTTATCCATTTTTCACTTTCTGCGATATTGAACTTGTACCGTAAACCAGGTTCTTGTAAACAGAGCCGTCCCAACCTTTGGGGTGGCTGTGTCTTTTTGATTTTAATTTCCCTAAGCTATAGGACCATAAGTCGAAGTGCCCTAGGCTCTGGTGCTTTGTTTTTTAGATGTTTCAGGAAACACCATACACTTCTCCCGAGTGGCTGTTGGCAATTGACATCCCGCCCATCAGCATAACAAGGCTCCCAGTTCTCCATGGCCTGTCCTGCCTTTCTGGATTTTACACTTTTTTCAGATGGCCCTTTTGACCGGGGGGAAGTGAGACTTCATTGTAGTGCAGATTTCCTTTGCAAGCTTGCTTGGTTGGCCAAAAAGGGCGTATGCGTTTTTTCCTGAATATATTCATGAAAAAACGCATACGCCCTTTTTGGCCAAGTGCATCATTGTGGACGTTCTGCCTCTTTTCCTATGCTTTAAATGCAATTCCAGTCTACCTCCTGAAATCGGTTTCCTGCAATTCTGCCCCGCTTTCAAGTCCTCTTGGCAGCCTTACTTCAGTATATTTTTGGACGATAGCTGTCATTTATAACTCTGCAGGTTTGTGAATTACAGTGCCCCTGAGCTCCTTTCTTCAACTCGCTTTCTCGTGAGCTGGCCGCAACACCGCAGGATGGCTTCAGGCCCTAATCTGGTTCCGGCACGGCACGCTGAGCCTTTGGTTAATTCCTCTTCCTGGTGGGAAATGAGAGTTAAATTTGCCCGTCCAGACACCTCCAGCTAGTCTGTCATTGGTTCTCCCTATTCCTGTTCATCTTCCGCAGAAATTGCAAACTGGGCCAAACAGGAGGTTAAAGGCACTGACTCTCCAAGTCGGGAGAGTGTTAGTAAAGCGTCTGGAATGTTGCACCCGAGTACCAGGGGACGAAAACTGACACATATTGGAACACGTCTCCCGATCACACGGTTGATCATACTCTGGGTTCCACATGCATGTTTTAGCTGAAGGAAGAATACCTTCAACCTGGAGAGTTGAGACCCGTGGAATGGGTACCATGCAATATGACTTCAAAGGGTCTTCATTTGCTCACCGAACCTCTCCAATCCTATCACTGCTGCGTTTATGCCCCTGTACACACGCTTGATTCTCTTTCAGAGACATAGCAATCCATAGGTTTTAAGATACTTCCTAGTCAGGTACACTCTTAGGCATTTAATATGGGGTGTTGAGTCCATTTCGTTGAGCAAGGAGTAGCTCTTGTCTATTCCATATTTGGCTTAAGGAACTTTATCTGTGCTCATTTCAATCTCTGGTTTTATGCAGCACCCCAACTCACCTTTCCCCTTAAGCAAGCATAAGTTGGGTTTCTAAATTTGAGACCCTGTTCTGTTTTGTAATTCAGTTCCTGTGTCGCCAAGGTTACATTCCGTGTATTAGTGATATCTTATGATGTTTCTTTTTCTGTGTGACTTATTTCAGTTAGAATCATCGTACCTGAATCCACTCATTATGCTGCTACGGGCCTGATGACATAGATTTCATTGCTGAGTGATACTGCATTGTACGTAAGTACCACAACTTCTTTATCCATTTTTCACTTTCTGCGATATTGAACTTGTACCGTAAACCAGGTTCTTGTAAACAGAGCCGTCCCAACCTTTGGGGTGGCTGTGTCTTTTTGATTTTAATTTCCCTAAGCTATAGGACCATAAGTCGAAGTGCGCTAGGCTCTGGTGCTTTGTTTTTTAGATGTTTCAGGAAACACCATACACTTCTCCCGAGTGGCTGTTGGCAATTGACATCCCGCCCATCAGCATAACAAGGCTCCCAGTTCTCCATGGCCTGTCCTGCCTTTCTGGATTTTACACTTTTTTCAGATGGCCCTTTTGACCGGGGGGAAGTGAGACTTCATTGTAGTGCAGATTTCCTTTGCAAGCTTGCTTGGTTGGCCAAAAAGGGCGTATGCGTTTTTTCCTGAATATATTCAGGAAAAAACGCATACGCCCTTTTTGGCCAAGTGCATCATTGTGGACGTTCTGCCTCTTTTCCTATGCTTTAAATGCAATTCCAGTCTACCTCCTGAAATCGGTTTCCTGCAATTCTGCCCCGCTTTCAAGTCCTCTTGGCAGCCTTACTTCAGTATAGTTTTGGACGATAGCTGTCATTTATAACTCTGCAGGTTTGTGAATTACAGTGCCCCTGAGCTCCTTTCTTCAACTCGCTTTCTCGTGAGCTGGCCGCAACACCGCAGGATGGCTTCAGGCCCTAATCTGGTTCCGGCACGGCACGCTGAGCCTTTGGTTAATTCCTCTTCCTGGTGGGAAATGAGAGTTAAATTTGCCCGTCCAGACACCTCCAGCTAGTCTGTCATTGGTTCTCCCTATTCCTGTTCATCTTCCGCAGAAATTGCAAACTGGGCCAAACAGGAGGTTAAAGGCACTGACTCTCCAAGTCGGGAGAGTGTTAGTAAAGCGTCTGGAATGTTGCACCCGAGTACCAGGGGACGAAAACTGACACATATTGGAACACGTCTCCCGATCACACGGTTGATCATACTCTGGGTTCCACATGCATGTTTTAGCTGAAGGAAGAATACCTTCAACCTGGAGAGTTGAGACCCGTGGAATGGGTACCATGCAATATGACTTCAAAGGGTCTTCATTTGCTCACCGAACCTCTCCAATCCTATCACTGCTGCGTTTATGCCCCTGTACACACGCTTGATTCTCTTTCAGAGACATAGCAATCCATAGGTTTTAAGATACTTCCTAGTCAGGTACACTCTTAGGCATTTAATATGGGGTGTTGAGTCCATTTCGTTGAGCAAGGAGTAGCTCTTGTCTATTCCATATTTGGCTTAAGGAACTTTATCTGTGCTCATTTCAATCTCTGGTTTTATGCAGCACCCCAACTCACCTTTCCCCTTAAGCAAGCATAAGTTGGGTTTCTAAATTTGAGACCCTGTTCTGTTTTGTAATTCAGTTCCTGTGTCGCCAAGGTTACATTCCGTGTATTAGTGATATCTTATGATGTTTCTTTTTCTGTGTGACTTATTTCAGTTAGAATCATCGTACCTGAATCCACTCATTATGCTGCTACGGGCCTGATGACATAGATTTCATTGCTGAGTGATACTGCATTGTACGTAAGTACCACAACTTCTTTATCCATTTTTCACTTTCTGCGATATTGAACTTGTACCGTAAACCAGGTTCTTGTAAACAGAGCCGTCCCAACCTTTGGGGTGGCTGTGTCTTTTTGATTTTAATTTCCCTAAGCTATAGGACCATAAGTCGAAGTGCCCTAGGCTCTGTTGCTTTGTTTTTTAGATGTTTCAGGAAACACCATACACTTCTCCCGAGTGGCTGTTGGCAATTGACATCCCGCCCATCAGCATAACAAGGCTCCCAGTTCTCCATGGCCTGTCCTGCCTTTCTGGATTTTACACTTTTTTCAGATGGCCCTTTTGACCGGGGGGAAGTGAGACTTCATTGTAGTGCAGATTTCCTTTGCAAGCTTGCTTGGTTGGCCAAAAAGGGCGTATGCGTTTTTTCCTGAATATATTCAGGAAAAAACGCATACGCCCTTTTTGGCCAAGTGCATCATTGTGGACGTTCTGCCTCTTTTCCTATGCTTTCAATGCAATTCCAGTCTACCTCCTGAAATCGGTTTCCTGCAATTCTGCCCCGCTTTCAAGTCCTCTTGGCAGCCTTACTTCAGTATACTTTTGGACGATAGCTGTCATTTATAACTCTGCAGGTTTGTGAATTACAGTGCCCCTGAGCTCCTTTCTTCAACTCGCTTTCTCGTGAGCTGGCCGCAACACCGCAGGATGGCTTCAGGCCCTAATCTGGTTCCGGCACGGCACGCTGAGCCTTTGGTTAATTCCTCTTCCTGGTGGGAAATGAGAGTTAAATTTGCCCGTCCAGACACCTCCAGCTAGTCTGTCATTGGTTCTCCCTATTCCTGTTCATCTTCCGCAGAAATTGCAAACTGGGCCAAACAGGAGGTTAAAGGCACTGACTCTCCAAGTCGGGAGAGTGTTAGTAAAGCGTCTGGAATGTTGCACCCGAGTACCAGGGGACGAAAACTGACACATATTGGAACACGTCTCCCGATCACACGGTTGATCATACTCTGGGTTCCACATGCATGTTTTAGCTGAAGGAAGAATACCTTCAACCTGGAGAGTTGAGACCCGTGGAATGGGTACCATGCAATATGACTTCAAAGGGTCTTCATTTGCTCACCGAACCTCTCCAATCCTATCACTGCTGCGTTTATGCCCCTGTACACACGCTTGATTCTCTTTCAGAGACATAGCAATCCATAGGTTTTAAGATACTTCCTAGTCAGGTACACTCTTAGGCATTTAATATGGGGTGTTGAGTCCATTTCGTTGAGCAAGGAGTAGCTCTTGTCTATTCCATATTTGGCTTAAGGAACTTTATCTGTGCTCATTTCAATCTCTGGTTTTATGCAGCACCCCAACTCACCTTTCCCCTTAAGCAAGCATAAGTTGGGTTTCTAAATTTGAGACCCTGTTCTGTTTTGTAATTCAGTTCCTGTGTCGCCAAGGTTACATTCCGTGTATTAGTGATATCTTATGATGTTTCTTTTTCTGTGTGACTTATTTCAGTTAGAATCATCGTACCTGAATCCACTCATTATGCTGCTACGGGCCTGATGACATAGATTTCATTGCTGAGTGATACTGCATTGTACGTAAGTACCACAACTTCTTTATCCATTTTTCACTTTCTGCGATATTGAACTTGTACCGTAAACCAGGTTCTTGTAAACAGAGCCGTCCCAACCTTTGGGGTGGCTGTGTCTTTTTGATTTTAATTTCCCTAAGCTATAGGACCATAAGTGGAAGTGCCCTAGGCTCTGTTGCTTTGTTTTTTAGATGTTTCAGGAAACACCATACACTTCTCCCGAGTGGCTGTTGGCAATTGACATCCCGCCCATCAGCATAACAAGGCTCCCAGTTCTCCATGGCCTGTCCTGCCTTTCTGGATTTTACACTTTTTTCAGATGGCCCTTTTGACCGGGGGGAAGTGAGACTTCATTGTAGTGCAGATTTCCTTTGCAAGCTTGCTTGGTTGGCCAAAAAGGGCGTATGCGTTTTTTCCTGAATATATTCAGGAAAAAACGCATACGCCCTTTTTGGCCAAGTGCATCATTGTGGACGTTCTGCCTCTTTTCCTATGCTTTCAATGCAATTCCAGTCTACCTCCTGAAATCGGTTTCCTGCAATTCTGCCCCGCTTTCAAGTCCTCTTGGCAGCCTTACTTCAGTATAGTTTTGGACGATAGCTGTCATTTATAACTCTGCAGGTTTGTGAATTACAGTGCCCCTGAGCTCCTTTCTTCAACTCGCTTTCTCGTGAGCTGGCCGCAACACCGCAGGATGGCTTCAGGCCCTAATCTGGTTCCGGCACGGCACGCTGAGCCTTTGGTTAATTCCTCTTCCTGGTGGGAAATGAGAGTTAAATTTGCCCGTCCAGACACCTCCAGCTAGTCTGTCATTGGTTCTCCCTATTCCTGTTCATCTTCCGCAGAAATTGCAAACTGGGCCAAACAGGAGGTTAAAGGCACTGACTCTCCAAGTCGGGAGAGTGTTAGTAAAGCGTCTGGAATGTTGCACCCGAGTACCAGGGGACGAAAACTGACACATATTGGAACACGTCTCCCGATCACACGGTTGATCATACTCTGGGTTCCACATGCATGTTTTAGCTGAAGGAAGAATCCCTTAAACCTGGAGAGTTGAGACCCGTGGAATGGGTACCATGCAATATGACTTCAAAGGGTCTTCATTTGCTCACCGAACCTCTCCAATCCTATCACTGCTGCGTTTATGCCCCTATACACACGCTTGATTCTCTTTCAGAGACATAGCAATCCATAGGTTTTAAGATACTTCCTAGTCAGGTATATTCTTAGGTGTTTAATATGTGGTGTTGAGTCCATTTCGTTGAGCAAGGAGTAGCTCTTGTCTATTCCATATTTGGCTTAAGGAACTTTATCTGTGCTCATTTCAATCTCTGGTTTTATGCAGCACCCCAACTCACCTTTCCCCTTAAGCAAGCATAAGTTGGGTTTCTAAATTTGAGACCCTGTTCTGTTTTGTAATTCAGTTCCTGTGTCGCCAAGGTTACATTCCGTGTATTAGTGATATCTTATGATGTTTCTTTTTCTGTGTGACTTATTTCAGTTAGAATCATCGTACCTGAATCCACTCATTATGCTGCTACGGGCCTGATGACATAGATTTCATTGCTGAGTGATACTGCATTGTACGTAAGTACCACAACTTCTTTATCCATTTTTCACTTTCTGCGATATTGAACTTGTACCGTAAACCAGGTTCTTGTAAACAGAGCCCTCCCAACCTTTGGGGTGGCTGTGTCTTTTTGATTTTAATTTCCCTAAGCTATAGGACCATAAGTCGAAGTGCCCTAGGCTCTGGTGCTTTGTTTTTTAGATGTTTCAGGAAACACCATACACTTCTCCCGAGTGGCTGTTGGCAATTGACATCCCGCCCATCAGCATAACAAGGCTCCCAGTTCTCCATGGCCTGTCCTGCCTTTCTGGATTTTACACTTTTTTCAGATGGCCCTTTTGACCGGGGGGAAGTGAGACTTCATTGTAGTGCAGATTTCCTTTGCAAGCTTGCTTGGTTGGCCAAAAAGGGCGTATGCGTTTTTTCCTGAATATATTCATGAAAAAACGCATACGCCCTTTTTGGCCAAGTGCATCATTGTGGACGTTCTGCCTCTTTTCCTATGCTTTAAATGCAATTCCAGTCTACCTCCTGAAATCGGTTTCCTGCAATTCTGCCCCGCTTTCAAGTCCTCTTGGCAGCCTTACTTCAGTATATTTTTGGACGATAGCTGTCATTTATAACTCTGCAGGTTTGTGAATTACAGTGCCCCTGAGCTCCTTTCTTCAACTCGCTTTCTCGTGAGCTGGCCGCAACACCGCAGGATGGCTTCAGGCCCTAATCTGGTTCCGGCACGGCACGCTGAGCCTTTGGTTAATTCCTCTTCCTGGTGGGAAATGAGAGTTAAATTTGCCCGTCCAGACACCTCCAGCTAGTCTGTCATTGGTTCTCCCTATTCCTGTTCATCTTCCGCAGAAATTGCAAACTGGGCCAAACAGGAGGTTAAAGGCACTGACTCTCCAAGTCGGGAGAGTGTTAGTAAAGCGTCTGGAATGTTGCACCCGAGTACCAGGGGACGAAAACTGACACATATTGGAACACGTCTCCCGATCACACGGTTGATCATACTCTGGGTTCCACATGCATGTTTTAGCTGAAGGAAGAATACCTTCAACCTGGAGAGTTGAGACCCGTGGAATGGGTACCATGCAATATGACTTCAAAGGGTCTTCATTTGCTCACCGAACCTCTCCAATCCTATCACTGCTGCGTTTATGCCCCTGTACACACACTTGATTCTCTTTCAGAGACATAGCAATCCATAGGTTTTAAGATACTTCCTAGTCAGGTACACTCTTAGGCATTTAATATGGGGTGTTGAGTCCATTTCGTTGAGCAAGGAGTAGCTCTTGTCTATTCCATATTTGGCTTAAGGAACTTTATCTGTGCTCATTTCAATCTCTGGTTTTATGCAGCACCCCAACTCACCTTTCCCCTTAAGCAAGCATAAGTTGGGTTTCTAAATTTGAGACCCTGTTCTGTTTTGTAATTCAGTTCCTGTGTCGCCAAGGTTACATTCCGTGTATTAGTGATATCTTATGATGTTTCTTTTTCTGTGTGACTTATTTCAGTTAGAATCATCGTACCTGAATCCACTCATTATGCTGCTACGGGCCTGATGACATAGATTTCATTGCTGAGTGATACTGCATTGTACGTAAGTACCACAACTTCTTTATCCATTTTTCACTTTCTGCGATATTGAACTTGTACCGTAAACCAGGTTCTTGTAAACAGAGCCGTCCCAACCTTTGGGGTGGCTGTGTCTTTTTGATTTTAATTTCCCTAAGCTATAGGACCATAAGTCGAAGTGCGCTAGGCTCTGGTGCTTTGTTTTTTAGATGTTTCAGGAAACACCATACACTTCTCCCGAGTGGCTGTTGGCAATTGACATCCCGCCCATCAGCATAACAAGGCTCCCAGTTCTCCATGGCCTGTCCTGCCTTTCTGGATTTTACACTTTTTTCAGATGGCCCTTTTGACCGGGGGGAAGTGAGACTTCATTGTAGTGCAGATTTCCTTTGCAAGCTTGCTTGGTTGGCCAAAAAGGGCGTATGCGTTTTTTCCTGAATATATTCAGGAAAAAACGCATACGCCCTTTTTGGCCAAGTGCATCATTGTGGACGTTCTGCCTCTTTTCCTATGCTTTCAATGCAATTCCAGTCTACCTCCTGAAATCGGTTTCCTGCAATTCTGCCCCGCTTTCAAGTCCTCTTGGCAGCCTTACTTCAGTATAGTTTTGGACGATAGCTGTCATTTATAACTCTGCAGGTTTGTGAATTACAGTGCCCCTGAGCTCCTTTCTTCAACTCGCTTTCTCGTGAGCTGGCCGCAACACCGCAGGATGGCTTCAGGCCCTAATCTGGTTCCGGCACGGCACGCTGAGCCTTTGGTTAATTCCTCTTCCTGGTGGGAAATGAGAGTTAAATTTGCCCGTCCAGACACCTCCAGCTAGTCTGTCATTGGTTCTCCCTATTCCTGTTCATCTTCCGCAGAAATTGCAAACTGGGCCAAACAGGAGGTTAAAGGCACTGACTCTCCAAGTCGGGAGAGTGTTAGTAAAGCGTCTGGAATGTTGCACCCGAGTACCAGGGGACGAAAACTGACACATATTGGAACACGTCTCCCGATCACACGGTTGATCATACTCTGGGTTCCACATGCATGTTTTAGCTGAAGGAAGAATACCTTCAACCTGGAGAGTTGAGACCCGTGGAATGGGTACCATGCAATATGACTTCAAAGGGTCTTCATTTGCTCACCGAACCTCTCCAATCCTATCACTGCTGCGTTTATGCCCCTGTACACACGCTTGATTCTCTTTCAGAGACATAGCAATCCATAGGTTTTAAGATACTTCCTAGTCAGGTACACTCTTAGGCATTTAATATGGGGTGTTGAGTCCATTTCGTTGAGCAAGGAGTAGCTCTTGTCTATTCCATATTTGGCTTAAGGAACTTTATCTGTGCTCATTTCAATCTCTGGTTTTATGCAGCACCCCAACTCACCTTTCCCCTTAAGCAAGCATAAGTTGGGTTTCTAAATTTGAGACCCTGTTCTGTTTTGTAATTCAGTTCCTGTGTAGCCAAGTTTACATTCCGTGTATTAGTGATATCTTATGATGTTTCTTTTTCTGTGTGACTTATTTCAGTTAGAATCATCGTACCTGAATCTACTCATTATGCTGCTACGGGCCTGATGACATAGATTTCATTGCTGAGTGATACTGCATTGTACGTAAGTACCACAACTTCTTTATCCATTTTTCACTTTCTGCGATATTGAACTTGTACCGTAAACCAGGTTCTTGTAAACAGAGCCGTCCCAACCTTTGGGGTGGCTGTGTCTTTTTGATTTTAATTTCCCTAAGCTATAGGACCATAAGTCGAAGTGCCCTAGGCTCTGTTGCTTTGTTTTTTAGATGTTTCAGGAAACACCATACACTTCTCCCGAGTGGCTGTTGGCAATTGACATCCCGCCCATCAGCATAACAAGGCTCCCAGTTCTCCATGGCCTGTCCTGCCTTTCTGGATTTTACACTTTTTTCAGATGGCCCTTTTGACCGGGGGGAAGTGAGACTTCATTGTAGTGCAGATTTCCTTTGCAAGCTTGCTTGGTTGGCCAAAAAGGGCGTATGCGTTTTTTCCTGAATATATTCAGGAAAAAACGCATACGCCCTTTTTGGCCAAGTGCATCATTGTGGACGTTCTGCCTCTTTTCCTATGCTTTCAATGCAATTCCAGTCTACCTCCTGAAATCGGTTTCCTGCAATTCTGCCCCGCTTTCAAGTCCTCTTGGCAGCCTTACTTCAGTATACTTTTGGACGATAGCTGTCATTTATAACTCTGCAGGTTTGTGAATTACAGTGCCCCTGAGCTCCTTTCTTCAACTCGCTTTCTCGTGAGCTGGCCGCAACACCGCAGGATGGCTTCAGGCCCTAATCTGGTTCCGGCACGGCACGCTGAGCCTTTGGTTAATTCCTCTTCCTGGTGGGAAATGAGAGTTAAATTTGCCCGTCCAGACACCTCCAGCTAGTCTGTCATTGGTTCTCCCTATTCCTGTTCATCTTCCGCAGAAATTGCAAACTGGGCCAAACAGGAGGTTAAAGGCACTGACTCTCCAAGTCGGGAGAGTGTTAGTAAAGCGTCTGGAATGTTGCACCCGAGTACCAGGGGACGAAAACTGACACATATTGGAACACGTCTCCCGATCACACGGTTGATCATACTCTGGGTTCCACATGCATGTTTTAGCTGAAGGAAGAATACCTTCAACCTGGAGAGTTGAGACCCGTGGAATGGGTACCATGCAATATGACTTCAAAGGGTCTTCATTTGCTCACCGAACCTCTCCAATCCTATCACTGCTGCGTTTATGCCCCTGTACACACGCTTGATTCTCTTTCAGAGACATAGCAATCCATAGGTTTTAAGATACTTCCTAGTCAGGTACACTCTTAGGCATTTAATATGGGGTGTTGAGTCCATTTCGTTGAGCAAGGAGTAGCTCTTGTCTATTCCATATTTGGCTTAAGGAACTTTATCTGTGCTCATTTCAATCTCTGGTTTTATGCAGCACCCCAACTCACCTTTCCCCTTAAGCAAGCATAAGTTGGTTTTCTAAATTTGAGACCCTGTTCTGTTTTGTAATTCAGTTCCTGTGTCGCCAAGGTTACATTCCGTGTATTAGTGATATCTTATGATGTTTCTTTTTCTGTGTGACTTATTTCAGTTAGAATCATCGTACATGAATCCACTCATTATGCTGCTACGGGCCTGATGACATAGATTTCATTGCTGAGTGATACTGCATTGTACGTAAGTACCACAACTTCTTTATCCATTTTTCACTTTCTGCGATATTGAACTTGTACCGTAAACCAGGTTCTTGTAAACAGAGCCGTCCCAACCTTTGGGGTGGCTGTGTCTTTTTGATTTTAATTTCCCTAAGCTATAGGACCATAAGTCGAAGTGCCCTAGGCTCTGTTGCTTTGTTTTTTAGATGTTTCAGGAAACACCATACACTTCTCCCGAGTGGCTGTTGGCAATTGACATCCCGCCCATCAGCATAACAAGGCTCCCAGTTCTCCATGGCCTGTCCTGCCTTTCTGGATTTTACACTTTTTTCAGATGGCCCTTTTGACCGGGGGGAAGTGAGACTTCATTGTAGTGCAGATTTCCTTTGCAAGCTTGCTTGGTTGGCCAAAAAGGGCGTATGCGTTTTTTCCTGAATATATTCAGGAAAAAACGCATACGCCCTTTTTGGCCAAGTGCATCATTGTGGACGTTCTGCCTCTTTTCCTATGCTTTCAATGCAATTCCAGTCTACCTCCTGAAATCGGTTTCCTGCAATTCTGCCCCGCTTTCAAGTCCTCTTGGCAGCCTTACTTCAGTATAGTTTTGGACGATAGCTGTCATTTATAACTCTGCAGGTTTGTGAATTACAGTGCCCCTGAGCTCCTTTCTTCAACTCGCTTTCTCGTGAGCTGGCCGCAACACCGCAGGATGGCTTCAGGCCCTAATCTGGTTCCGGCACGGCACGCTGAGCCTTTGGTTAATTCCTCTTCCTGGTGGGAAATGAGAGTTAAATTTGCCCGTCCAGACACCTCCAGCTAGTCTGTCATTGGTTCTCCCTATTCCTGTTCATCTTCCGCAGAAATTGCAAACTGGGCCAAACAGGAGGTTAAAGGCACTGACTCTCCAAGTCGGGAGAGTGTTAGTAAAGCGTCTGGAATGTTGCACCCGAGTACCAGGGGACGAAAACTGACACATATTGGAACACGTCTCCCGATCACACGGTTGATCATACTCTGGGTTCCACATGCATGTTTTAGCTGAAGGAAGAATACCTTCAACCTGGAGAGTTGAGACCCGTGGAATGGGTACCATGCAATATGACTTCAAAGGGTCTTCATTTGCTCACCGAACCTCTCCAATCCTATCACTGCTGCGTTTATGCCCCTGTACACACGCTTGATTCTCTTTCAGAGACATAGCAATCCATAGGTTTTAAGATACTTCCTAGTCAGGTACACTCTTAGGCATTTAATATGGGGTGTTGAGTCCATTTCGTTGAGCAAGGAGTAGCTCTTGTCTATTCCATATTTGGCTTAAGGAACTTTATCTGTGCTCATTTCAATCTCTGGTTTTATGCAGCACCCCAACTCACCTTTCCCCTTAAGCAAGCATAAGTTGGTTTTCTAAATTTGAGACCCTGTTCTGTTTTGTAATTCAGTTCCTGTGTCGCCAAGGTTACATTCCGTGTATTAGTGATATCTTATGATGTTTCTTTTCCTGTGTGACTTATTTCAGTTAGAATCATCGTACCTGAATCCACTCATTATGCTGCTACGGGCCTGATGACATAGATTTCATTGCTGAGTGATACTGCATTGTACGTAAGTACCACAACTTCTTTATCCATTTTTCACTTTCTGCGATATTGAACTTGTACCGTAAACCAGGTTCTTGTAAACAGAGCCGTCCCAACCTTTGGGGTGGCTGTGTCTTTTTGATTTTAATTTCCCTAAGCTATAGGACCATAAGTCGAAGTGCCCTAGGCTCTGTTGCTTTGTTTTTTAGATGTTTCAGGAAACACCATACACTTCTCCCGAGTGGCTGTTGGCAATTGACATCCCGCCCATCAGCATAACAAGGCTCCCAGTTCTCCATGGCCTGTCCTGCCTTTCTGGATTTTACACTTTTTTCAGATGGCCCTTTTGACCGGGGGGAAGTGAGACTTCATTGTAGTGCAGATTTCCTTTGCAAGCTTGCTTGGTTGGCCAAAAAGGGCGTATGCGTTTTTTCCTGAATATATTCAGGAAAAAACGCATACGCCCTTTTTGGCCAAGTGCATCATTGTGGACGTTCTGCCTCTTTTCCTATGCTTTCAATGCAATTCCAGTCTACCTCCTGAAATCGGTTTCCTGCAATTCTGCCCCGCTTTCAAGTCCTCTTGGCAGCCTTACTTCAGTATAGTTTTGGACGATAGCTGTCATTTATAACTCTGCAGGTTTGTGAATTACAGTGCCCCTGAGCTCCTTTCTTCAACTCGCTTTCTCGTGAGCTGGCCGCAACACCGCAGGATGGCTTCAGGCCCTAATCTGGTTCCGGCACGGCACGCTGAGCCTTTGGTTAATTCCTCTTCCTGGTGGGAAATGAGAGTTAAATTTGCCCGTCCAGACACCTCCAGCTAGTCTCTCATTGGTTCTCCCTATTCCTGTTCATCTTCCGCAGAAATTGCAAACTGGGCCAAACAGGAGGTTAAAGGCACTGACTCTCCAAGTCGGGAGAGTGTTAGTAAAGCGTCTGGAATGTTGCACCCGAGTACCAGGGGACGAAAACTGACACATATTGGAACACGTCTCCCGATCACACGGTTGATCATACTCTGGGTTCCACATGCATGTTTTAGCTGAAGGAAGAATACCTTCAACCTGGAGAGTTGAGACCCGTGGAATGGGTACCATGCAATATGACTTCAAAGGGTCTTCATTTGCTCACCGAACCTCTCCAATCCTATCACTGCTGCGTTTATGCCCCTGTACACACACTTGATTCTCTTTCAGAGACATAGCAATCCATAGGTTTTAAGATACTTCCTAGTCAGGTACACTCTTAGGCATTTAATATGGGGTGTTGAGTCCATTTCGTTGAGCAAGGAGTAGCTCTTGTCTATTCCATATTTGGCTTAAGGAACTTTATCTGTGCTCATTTCAATCTCTGGTTTTATGCAGCACCCCAACTCACCTTTCCCCTTAAGCAAGCATAAGTTGGTTTTCTAAATTTGAGACCCTGTTCTGTTTTGTAATTCAGTTCCTGTGTCGCCAAGGTTACATTCCGTGTATTAGTGATATCTTATGATGTTTCTTTTTCTGTGTGACTTATTTCAGTTAGAATCATCGTACATGAATCCACTCATTATGCTGCTACGGGCCTGATGACATAGATTTCATTGCTGAGTGATACTGCATTGTACGTAAGTACCACAACTTCTTTATCCATTTTTCACTTTCTGCGATATTGAACTTGTACCGTAAACCAGGTTCTTGTAAACAGAGCCGTCCCAACCTTTGGGGTGGCTGTGTCTTTTTGATTTTAATTTCCCTAAGCTATAGGACCATAAGTGGAAGTGCCCTAGGCTCTGTTGCTTTGTTTTTTAGATGTTTCAGGAAACACCATACACTTCTCCCGAGTGGCTGTTGGCAATTGACATCCCGCCCATCAGCATAACAAGGCTCCCAGTTCTCCATGGCCTGTCCTGCCTTTCTGGATTTTACACTTTTTTCAGATGGCCCTTTTGACCGGGGGGAAGTGAGACTTCATTGTAGTGCAGATTTCCTTTGCAAGCTTGCTTGGTTGGCCAAAAAGGGCGTATGCGTTTTTTCCTGAATATATTCAGGAAAAAACGCATACGCCCTTTTTGGCCAAGTGCATCATTGTGGACGTTCTGCCTCTTTTCCTATGCTTTCAATGCAATTCCAGTCTACCTCCTGAAATCGGTTTCCTGCAATTCTGCCCCGCTTTCAAGTCCTCTTGGCAGCCTTACTTCAGTATATTTTTGGACGATAGCTGTCATTTATAACTCTGCAGGTTTGTGAATTACAGTGCCCCTGAGCTCCTTTCTTCAACTCGCTTTCTCGTGAGCTGGCCGCAACACCGCAGGATGGCTTCAGGCCCTAATCTTGTTCCGGCACGGCACGCTGAGCCTTTGGTTAATTCCTCTTCCTGGTGGGAAATGAGAGTTAAATTTGCCCGTCCAGACACCTCCAGCTAGTCTGTCATTGGTTCTCCCTATTCCTGTTCATCTTCCGCAGAAATTGCAAACTGGGCCAAACAGGAGGTTAAAGGCACTGACTCTCCAAGTCGGGAGAGTGTTAGTAAAGCGTCTGGAATGTTGCACCCGAGTACCAGGGGACGAAAACTGACACATATTGGAACACGTCTCCCGATCACACGGTTGATCATACTCTGGGTTCCACATGCATGTTTTAGCTGAAGGAAGAATACCTTCAACCTGGAGAGTTGAGACCCGTGGAATGGGTACCATGCAATATGACTTCAAAGGGTCTTCATTTGCTCACCGAACCTCTCCAATCCTATCACTGCTGCGTTTATGCCCCTGTACACACGCTTGATTCTCTTTCAGAGACATAGCAATCCATAGGTTTTAAGATACTTCCTAGTCAGGTACACTCTTAGGCATTTAATATGGGGTGTTGAGTCCATTTCGTTGAGCAAGGAGTAGCTCTTGTCTATTCCATATTTGGCTTAAGGAACTTTATCTGTGCTCATTTCAATCTCTGGTTTTATGCAGCACCCCAACTCACCTTTCCCCTTAAGCAAGCATAAGTTGGTTTTCTAAATTTGAGACCCTGTTCTGTTTTGTAATTCAGTTCCTGTGTCGCCAAGGTTACATTCCGTGTATTAGTGATATCTTATGATGTTTCTTTTTCTGTGTGACTTATTTCAGTTAGAATCATCGTACCTGAATCCACTCATTATGCTGCTACGGGCCTGATGACATAGATTTCATTGCTGAGTGATACTGCATTGTACGTAAGTACCACAACTTCTTTATCCATTTTTCACTTTCTGCGATATTGAACTTGTACCGTAAACCAGGTTCTTGTAAACAGAGCCGTCCCAACCTTTGGGGTGGCTGTGTCTTTTTGATTTTAATTTCCCTAAGCTATAGGACCATAAGTCGAAGTGCCCTAGGCTCTGTTGCTTTGTTTTTTAGATGTTTCAGGAAACACCATACACTTCTCCCGAGTGGCTGTTGGCAATTTACATCCCGCCCATCAGCATAACAAGGCTCCCAGTTCTCCATGGCCTGTCCTGCCTTTCTGGATTTTACACTTTTTTCAGATGGCCCTTTTGACCGGGGGGAAGTGAGACTTCATTGTAGTGCAGATTTCCTTTGCAAGCTTGCTTGGTTGGCCAAAAAGGGCGTATGCGTTTTTTCCTGAATATATTCAGGAAAAAACGCATACGCCCTTTTTGGCCAAGTGCATCATTGTGGACGTTCTGCCTCTTTTCCTATGCTTTCAATGCAATTCCAGTCTACCTCCTGAAATCGGTTTCCTGCAATTCTGCCCCGCTTTCAAGTCCTCTTGGCAGCCTTACTTCAGTATATTTTTGGACGATAGCTGTCATTTATAACTCTGCAGGTTTGTGAATTACAGTGCCCCTGAGCTCCTTTCTTCAACTCGCTTTCTCGTGAGCTGGCCGCAACACCGCAGGATGGCTTCAGGCCCTAATCTGGTTCCGGCACGGCACGCTGAGCCTTTGGTTAATTCCTCTTCCTGGTGGGAAATGAGAGTTAAATTTGCCCGTCCAGACACCTCCAGCTAGTCTGTCATTGGTTCTCCCTATTCCTGTTCATCTTCCGCAGAAATTGCAAACTGGGCCAAACAGGAGGTTAAAGGCACTGACTCTCCAAGTCGGGAGAGTGTTAGTAAAGCGTCTGGAATGTTGCACCCGAGTACCAGGGGACGAAAACTGACACATATTGGAACACGTCTCCCGATCACATGGTTGATCATACTCTGGTTCCACATGCATGTTTTAGCTGAAGGAAGAATACCTTCAACCTGGAGAGTTGAGACCCGTGGAATGGGTACCATGCAATATGACTTCAAAGGGTCTTCATTTGCTCACCGAACCTCTCCAATCCTATCACTGCTGCGTTTATGCCCCTGTACACACGCTTGATTCTCTTTCAGAGACATAGCAATCCATAGGTTTTAAGATACTTCCTAGTCAGGTACACTCTTAGGCATTTAATATGGGGTGTTGAGTCCATTTCGTTGAGCAAGGAGTAGCTCTTGTCTATTCCATATTTGGCTTAAGGAACTTTATCTGTGCTCATTTCAATCTCTGGTTTTATGCAGCACCCCAACTCACCTTTCCCCTTAAGCAAGCATAAGTTGGGTTTCTAAATTTGAGACCCTGTTCTGTTTTGTAATTCAGTTCCTGTGTCGCCAAGGTTACATTCCGTGTATTAGTGATATCTTATGATGTTTCTTTTTCTGTGTGACTTATTTCAGTTAGAATCATCGTACCTGAATCCACTCATTATGCTGCTACGGGCCTGATGACATAGATTTCATTGCTGAGTGATACTGCATTGTACGTAAGTACCACAACTTCTTTATCCATTTTTCACTTTCTGCGATATTGAACTTGTACCGTAAACCAGGTTCTTGTAAACAGAGCCGTCCCAACCTTTGGGGTGGCTGTGTCTTTTTGATTTTAATTTCCCTAAGCTATAGGACCATAAGTCGAAGTGCCCTAGGCTCTGTTGCTTTGTTTTTTAGATGTTTCAGGAAACACCATACACTTCTCCCGAGTGGCTGTTGGCAATTGACATCCCGCCCATCAGCATAACAAGGCTCCCAGTTCTCCATGGCCTGTCCTGCCTTTCTGGATTTTACACTTTTTTCAGATGGCCCTTTTGACCGGGGGGAAGTGAGACTTCATTGTAGTGCAGATTTCCTTTGCAAGCTTGCTTGGTTGGCCAAAAAGGGCGTATGCGTTTTTTCCTGAATATATTCAGGAAAAAACGCATACGCCCTTTTTGGCCAAGTGCATCATTGTGGACGTTCTGCCTCTTTTCCTATGCTTTCAATGCAATTCCAGTCTACCTCCTGAAATCGGTTTCCTGCAATTCTGCCCCGCTTTCAAGTCCTCTTGGCAGCCTTACTTCAGTATACTTTTGGACGATAGCTGTCATTTATAACTCTGCAGGTTTGTGAATTACAGTGCCCCTGAGCTCCTTTCTTCAACTCGCTTTCTCGTGAGCTGGCCGCAACACCGCAGGATGGCTTCAGGCCCTAATCTGGTTCCGGCACGGCACGCTGAGCCTTTGGTTAATTCCTCTTCCTGATGGGAAATGAGAGTTAAATTTGCCCGTCCAGACACCTCCAGCTAGTCTGTCATTGGTTCTCCCTATTCCTGTTCATCTTCCGCAGAAATTGCAAACTGGGCCAAACAGGAGGTTAAAGGCACTGACTCTCCAAGTCGGGAGAGTGTTAGTAAAGCGTCTGGAATGTTGCACCCGAGTACCAGGGGACGAAAACTGACACATATTGGAACACGTCTCCCGATCACACGGTTGATCATACTCTGGGTTCCACATGCATGTTTTAGCTGAAGGAAGAATACCTTCAACCTGGAGAGTTGAGACCCGTGGAATGGGTACCATGCAATATGACTTCAAAGGGTCTTCATTTGCTCACCGAACCTCTCCAATCCTATCACTGCTGCGTTTATGCCCCTGTACACACACTTGATTCTCTTTCAGAGACATAGCAATCCATAGGTTTTAAGATACTTCCTAGTCAGGTACACTCTTAGGCATTTAATATGGGGTGTTGAGTCCATTTCGTTGAGCAAGGAGTAGCTCTTGTCTATTCCATATTTGGCTTAAGGAACTTTATCTGTGCTCATTTCAATCTCTGGTTTTATGCAGCACCCCAACTCACCTTTCCCCTTAAGCAAGCATAAGTTGGTTTTCTAAATTTGAGACCCTGTTCTGTTTTGTAATTCAGTTCCTGTGTCGCCAAGGTTACATTCCGTGTATTAGTGATATCTTATGATGTTTCTTTTTCTGTGTGACTTATTTCAGTTAGAATCATCGTACATGAATCCACTCATTATGCTGCTACGGGCCTGATGACATAGATTTCATTGCTGAGTGATACTGCATTGTACGTAAGTACCACAACTTCTTTATCCATTTTTCACTTTCTGCGATATTGAACTTGTACCGTAAACCAGGTTCTTGTAAACAGAGCCGTCCCAACCTTTGGGGTGGCTGTGTCTTTTTGATTTTAATTTCCCTAAGCTATAGGACCATAAGTGGAAGTGCCCTAGGCTCTGTTGCTTTGTTTTTTAGATGTTTCAGGAAACACCATACACTTCTCCCGAGTGGCTGTTGGCAATTGACATCCCGCCCATCAGCATAACAAGGCTCCCAGTTCTCCATGGCCTGTCCTGCCTTTCTGGATTTTACACTTTTTTCAGATGGCCCTTTTGACCGGGGGGAAGTGAGACTTCATTGTAGTGCAGATTTCCTTTGCAAGCTTGCTTGGTTGGCCAAAAAGGGCGTATGCGTTTTTTCCTGAATATATTCAGGAAAAAACGCATACGCCCTTTTTGGCAAGTGCATCATTGTGGACGTTCTGCCTCTTTTCCTATGCTTTAAATGCAATTCCAGTCTACCTCCTGAAATCGGTTTCCTGCAATTCTGCCCCGCTTTCAAGTCCTCTTGGCAGCCTTACTTCAGTATAGTTTTGGACGATAGCTGTCATTTATAACTCTGCAGGTTTGTGAATTACAGTGCCCCTGAGCTCCTTTCTTCAACTCGCTTTCTCGTGAGCTGGCCGCAACACCGCAGGATGGCTTCAGGCCCTAATCTGGTTCCGGCACGGCACGCTGAGCCTTTGGTTAATTCCTCTTCCTGGTGGGAAATGAGAGTTAAATTTGCCCGTCCAGACACCTCCAGCTAGTCTCTCATTGGTTCTCCCTATTCCTGTTCATCTTCCGCAGAAATTGCAAACTGGGCCAAACAGGAGGTTAAAGGCACTGACTCTCCAAGTCGGGAGAGTGTTAGTAAAGCGTCTGGAATGTTGCACCCGAGTACCAGGGGACGAAAACTGACACATATTGGAACACGTCTCCCGATCACACGGTTGATCATACTCTGGGTTCCACATGCATGTTTTAGCTGAAGGAAGAATACCTTCAACCTGGAGAGTTGAGACCCGTGGAATGGGTACCATGCAATATGACTTCAAAGGGTCTTCATTTGCTCACCGAACCTCTCCAATCCTATCACTGCTGCGTTTATGCCCCTGTACACACACTTGATTCTCTTTCAGAGACATAGCAATCCATAGGTTTTAAGATACTTCCTAGTCAGGTACACTCTTAGGCATTTAATATGGGGTGTTGAGTCCATTTCGTTGAGCAAGGAGTAGCTCTTGTCTATTCCATATTTGGCTTAAGGAACTTTATCTGTGCTCATTTCAATCTCTGGTTTTATGCAGCACCCCAACTCACCTTTCCCCTTAAGCAAGCATAAGTTGGTTTTCTAAATTTGAGACCCTGTTCTGTTTTGTAATTCAGTTCCTGTGTCGCCAAGGTTACATTCCGTGTATTAGTGATATCTTATGATGTTTCTTTTTCTGTGTGACTTATTTCAGTTAGAATCATCGTACATGAATCCACTCATTATGCTGCTACGGGCCTGATGACATAGATTTCATTGCTGAGTGATACTGCATTGTACGTAAGTACCACAACTTCTTTATCCATTTTTCACTTTCTGCGATATTGAACTTGTACCGTAAACCAGGTTCTTGTAAACAGAGCCGTCCCAACCTTTGGGGTGGCTGTGTCTTTTTGATTTTAATTTCCCTAAGCTATAGGACCATAAGTGGAAGTGCCCTAGGCTCTGTTGCTTTGTTTTTTAGATGTTTCAGGAAACACCATACACTTCTCCCGAGTGGCTGTTGGCAATTGACATCCCGCCCATCAGCATAACAAGGCTCCCAGTTCTCCATGGCCTGTCCTGCCTTTCTGGATTTTACACTTTTTTCAGATGGCCCTTTTGACCGGGGGGAAGTGAGACTTCATTGTAGTGCAGATTTCCTTTGCAAGCTTGCTTGGTTGGCCAAAAAGGGCGTATGCGTTTTTTCCTGAATATATTCAGGAAAAAACGCATACGCCCTTTTTGGCCAAGTGCATCATTGTGGACGTTCTGCCTCTTTTCCTATGCTTTCAATGCAATTCCAGTCTACCTCCTGAAATCGGTTTCCTGCAATTCTGCCCCGCTTTCAAGTCCTCTTGGCAGCCTTACTTCAGTATATTTTTGGACGATAGCTGTCATTTATAACTCTGCAGGTTTGTGAATTACAGTGCCCCTGAGCTCCTTTCTTCAACTCGCTTTCTCGTGAGCTGGCCACAACACCGCAGGATGGCTTCAGGCCCTAATCTTGTTCCGGCACGGCACGCTGAGCCTTTGGTTAATTCCTCTTCCTGGTGGGAAATGAGAGTTAAATTTGCCCGTCCAGACACCTCCAGCTAGTCTGTCATTGGTTCTCCCTATTCCTGTTCATCTTCCGCAGAAATTGCAAACTGGGCCAAACAGGAGGTTAAAGGCACTGACTCTCCAAGTCGGGAGAGTGTTAGTAAAGCGTCTGGAATGTTGCACCCGAGTACCAGGGGACGAAAACTGACACATATTGGAACACGTCTCCCGATCACACGGTTGATCATACTCTGGGTTCCACATGCATGTTTTAGCTGAAGGAAGAATACCTTCAACCTGGAGAGTTGAGACCCGTGGAATGGGTACCATGCAATATGACTTCAAAGGGTCTTCATTTGCTCACCGAACCTCTCCAATCCTATCACTGCTGCGTTTATGCCCCTGTACACACGCTTGATTCTCTTTCAGAGACATAGCAATCCATAGGTTTTAAGATACTTCCTAGTCAGGTACACTCTTAGGCATTTAATATGGGGTGTTGAGTCCATTTCGTTGAGCAAGGAGTAGCTCTTGTCTATTCCATATTTGGCTTAAGGAACTTTATCTGTGCTCATTTCAATCTCTGGTTTTATGCAGCACCCCAACTCACCTTTCCCCTTAAGCAAGCATAAGTTGGTTTTCTAAATTTGAGACCCTGTTCTGTTTTGTAATTCAGTTCCTGTGTCGCCAAGGTTACATTCCGTGTATTAGTGATATCTTATGATGTTTCTTTTTCTGTGTGACTTATTTCAGTTAGAATCATCGTACCTGAATCCACTCATTATGCTGCTACGGGCCTGATGACATAGATTTCATTGCTGAGTGATACTGCATTGTACGTAAGTACCACAACTTCTTTATCCATTTTTCACTTTCTGCGATATTGAACTTGTACCGTAAACCAGGTTCTTGTAAACAGAGCCGTCCCAACCTTTGGGGTGGCTGTGTCTTTTTGATTTTAATTTCCCTAAGCTATAGGACCATAAGTCGAAGTGCCCTAGGCTCTGTTGCTTTGTTTTTTAGATGTTTCAGGAAACACCATACACTTCTCCCGAGTGGCTGTTGGCAATTGACATCCCGCCCATCAGCATAACAAGGCTCCCAGTTCTCCATGGCCTGTCCTGCCTTTCTGGATTTTACACTTTTTTCAGATGGCCCTTTTGACCGGGGGGAAGTGAGACTTCATTGTAGTGCAGATTTCCTTTGCAAGCTTGCTTGGTTGGCCAAAAAGGGCGTATGCGTTTTTTCCTGAATATATTCAGGAAAAAACGCATACGCCCTTTTTGGCCAAGTGCATCATTGTGGACGTTCTGCCTCTTTTCCTATGCTTTCAATGCAATTCCAGTCTACCTCCTGAAATCGGTTTCCTGCAATTCTGCCCCGCTTTCAAGTCCTCTTGGCAGCCTTACTTCAGTATATTTTTGGACGATAGCTGTCATTTATAACTCTGCAGGTTTGTGAATTACAGTGCCCCTGAGCTCCTTTCTTCAACTCGCTTTCTCGTGAGCTGGCCGCAACACCGCAGGATGGCTTCAGGCCCTAATCTGGTTCCGGCACGGCACGCTGAGCCTTTGGTTAATTCCTCTTCCTGGTGGGAAATGAGAGTTAAATTTGCCCGTCCAGACACCTCCAGCTAGTCTGTCATTGGTTCTCCCTATTCCTGTTCATCTTCCGCAGAAATTGCAAACTGGGCCAAACAGGAGGTTAAAGGCACTGACTCTCCAAGTCGGGAGAGTGTTAGTAAAGCGTCTGGAATGTTGCACCCGAGTACCAGGGGACGAAAACTGACACATATTGGAACACGTCTCCCGATCACATGGTTGATCATACTCTGGGTTCCACATGCATGTTTTAGCTGAAGGAAGAATACCTTCAACCTGGAGAGTTGAGACCCGTGGAATGGGTACCATGCAATATGACTTCAAAGGGTCTTCATTTGCTCACCGAACCTCTCCAATCCTATCACTGCTGCGTTTATGCCCCTGTACACACGCTTGATTCTCTTTCAGAGACATAGCAATCCATAGGTTTTAAGATACTTCCTAGTCAGGTACACTCTTAGGCATTTAATATGGGGTGTTGAGTCCATTTCGTTGAGCAAGGAGTAGCTCTTGTCTATTCCATATTTGGCTTAAGGAACTTTATCTGTGCTCATTTCAATCTCTGGTTTTATGCAGCACCCCAACTCACCTTTCCCCTTAAGCAAGCATAAGTTGGTTTTCTAAATTTGAGACCCTGTTCTGTTTTGTAATTCAGTTCCTGTGTCGCCAAGGTTACATTCCGTGTATTAGTGATATCTTATGATGTTTCTTTTCCTGTGTGACTTATTTCAGTTAGAATCATCGTACCTGAATCCACTCATTATGCTGCTACGGGCCTGATGACATAGATTTCATTGCTGAGTGATACTGCATTGTACGTAAGTACCACAACTTCTTTATCCATTTTTCACTTTCTGCGATATTGAACTTGTACCGTAAACCAGGTTCTTGTAAACAGAGCCGTCCCAACCTTTGGGGTGGCTGTGTCTTTTTGATTTTAATTTCCCTAAGCTATAGGACCATAAGTGGAAGTGCCCTAGGCTCTGTTGCTTTGTTTTTTAGATGTTTCAGGAAACACCATACACTTCTCCCGAGTGGCTGTTGGCAATTGACATCCCGCCCATCAGCATAACAAGGCTCCCAGTTCTCCATGGCCTGTCCTGCCTTTCTGGATTTTACACTTTTTTCAGATGGCCCTTTTGACCGGGGGGAAGTGAGACTTCATTGTAGTGCAGATTTCCTTTGCAAGCTTGCTTGGTTGGCCAAAAAGGGCGTATGCGTTTTTTCCTGAATATATTCAGGAAAAAACGCATACGCCCTTTTTGGCCAAGTGCATCATTGTGGACGTTCTGCCTCTTTTCCTATGCTTTAAATGCAATTCCAGTCTACCTCCTGAAATCGGTTTCCTGCAATTCTGCCCCGCTTTCAAGTCCTCTTGGCAGCCTTACTTCAGTATACTTTTGGACGATAGCTGTCATTTATAACTCTGCAGGTTTGTGAATTACAGTGCCCCTGAGCTCCTTTCTTCAACTCGCTTTCTCGTGAGCTGGCCGCAACACCGCAGGATTGCTTCAGGCCCTAATCTGGTTCCGGCATGGCACGCTGAGCCTTTGGTTAATTCCTCTTCCTGGTGGGAAATGAGAGTTAAATTTGCCCGTCCAGACACCTCCATCTGGTCTCTCATTGGTTCTCCCTATTCTTGTTCATCTTCCGCAGAAATTGCAAACTGGGCCAAACAGGAGGTTAAAGGCACTGACTCTCCAAGTCGGGAGAGTGTTAGTAAAGCGTCTGGAATGTTGCACCCGAGTACCAGGGGATGAAAACTGACACATATTGGAACACGTCTCCCGATCACACGGTTGATCATACTCTGGGTTCCACATGCATGTTTTAGCTGAAGGAAGAATACCTTCAACCTGGAGAGTTGAGACCCGTGGAATGGGTACCATGCAATATGACTTCAAAGGGTCTTCATTTGCTCACCGAACCTCTCCAATCCTATCACTGCTGCGTTTATGCCCCTGTACACACACTTGATTCTCTTTCAGAGACATAGCAATCCATAGGTTTTAAGATACTTCCTAGTCAGGTACACTCTTAGGCATTTAATATGGGGTGTTGAGTCCATTTCGTTGAGCAAGGAGTAGCTCTTGTCTATTCCATATTTGGCTTAAGGAACTTTATCTGTGCTCATTTCAATCTCTGGTTTTATGCAGCACCCCAACTCACCTTTCCCCTTAAGCAAGCATAAGTTGGTTTTCTAAATTTGAGACCCTGTTCTGTTTTGTAATTCAGTTCCTGTGTCGCCAAGGTTACATTCCGTGTATTAGTGATATCTTATGATGTTTCTTTTCCTGTGTGACTTATTTCAGTTAGAATCATCGTACCTGAATCCACTCATTATGCTGCTACGGGCCTGATGACATAGATTTCATTGCTGAGTGATACTGCATTGTACGTAAGTACCACAACTTCTTTATCCATTTTTCACTTTCTGCGATATTGAACTTGTACCGTAAACCAGGTTCTTGTAAACAGAGCCGTCCCAACCTTTGGGGTGGCTGTGTCTTTTTGATTTTAATTTCCCTAAGCTATAGGACCATAAGTCGAAGTGCCCTAGGCTCTGTTGCTTTGTTTTTTAGATGTTTCAGGAAACACCATACACTTCTCCCGAGTGGCTGTTGGCAATTGACATCCCGCCCATCAGCATAACAAGGCTCCCAGTTCTCCATGGCCTGTCCTGCCTTTCTGGATTTTACACTTTTTTCAGATGGCCCTTTTGACCGGGGGGAAGTGAGACTTCATTGTAGTGCAGATTTCCTTTGCAAGCTTGCTTGGTTGGCCAAAAAGGGCGTATGCGTTTTTTCCTGAATATATTCAGGAAAAAACGCATACGCCCTTTTTGGCCAAGTGCATCATTGTGGACGTTCTGCCTCTTTTCCTATGCTTTCAATGCAATTCCAGTCTACCTCCTGAAATCGGTTTCCTGCAATTCTGCCCCGCTTTCAAGTCCTCTTGGCAGCCTTACTTCAGTATACTTTTGGACGATAGCTGTCATTTATAACTCTGCAGGTTTGTGAATTACAGTGCCCCTGAGCTCCTTTCTTCAACTCGCTTTCTCGTGAGCTGGCCGCAACACCGCAGGATGGCTTCAGGCCCTAATCTGGTTCCGGCACGGCACGCTGAGCCTTTGGTTAATTCCTCTTCCTGGTGGGAAATGAGAGTTAAATTTGCCCGTCCAGACACCTCCAGCTAGTCTCTCATTGGTTCTCCCTATTCCTGTTCATCTTCCGCAGAAATTGCAAACTGGGCCAAACAGGAGGTTAAAGGCACTGACTCTCCAAGTCGGGAGAGTGTTAGTAAAGCGTCTGGAATGTTGCACCCGAGTACCAGGGGACGAAAACTGACACATATTGGAACACGTCTCCCGATCACACGGTTGATCATACTCTGGGTTCCACATGCATGTTTTAGCTGAAGGAAGAATCCCTTAAACCTGGAGAGTTGAGACCCGTGGAATGGGTACCATGCAATATGACTTCAAAGGGTCTTCATTTGCTCACCGAACCTCTCCAATCCTATCACTGCTGCGTTTATGCCCCTGTACACACACTTGATTCTCTTTCAGAGACATAGCAATCCATAGGTTTTAAGATACTTCCTAGTCAGGTACACTCTTAGGCATTTAATATGGGGTGTTGAGTCCATTTCGTTGAGCAAGGAGTAGCTCTTGTCTATTCCATATTTGGCTTAAGGAACTTTATCTGTGCTCATTTCAATCTCTGGTTTTATGCAGCACCCCAACTCACCTTTCCCCTTAAGCAAGCATAAGTTGGTTTTCTAAATTTGAGACCCTGTTCTGTTTTGTAATTCAGTTCCTGTGTCGCCAAGTTTACATTCCGTGTATTAGTGATATCTTATGATGTTTCTTTTTCTGTGTGACTTATTTCAGTTAGAATCATCGTACCTGAATCCACTCATTATGCTGCTACGGGCCTGATGACATAGATTTCATTGCTGAGTGATACTGCATTGTACGTAAGTACCACAACTTCTTTATCCATTTTTCACTTTCTGCGATATTGAACTTGTACCGTAAACCAGGTTCTTGTAAACAGAGCCGTCCCAACCTTTGGGGTGGCTGTGTCTTTTTGATTTTAATTTCCCTAAGCTATAGGACCATAAGTGGAAGTGCCCTAGGCTCTGGTGCTTTGTTTTTTAGATGTTTCAGGAAACACCATACACTTCTCCCGAGTGGCTGTTGGCAATTGACATCCCGCCCATCAGCATAACAAGGCTCCCAGTTCTCCATGGCCTGTCCTGCCTTTCTGGATTTTACACTTTTTTCAGATGGCCCTTTTGACCGGGGGGAAGTGAGACTTCATTGTAGTGCAGATTTCCTTTGCAAGCTTGCTTGGTTGGCCAAAAAGGGCGTATGCGTTTTTTCCTGAATATATTCAGGAGAAAACGCATACGCCCTTTTTGGCCAAGTGCATCATTGTGGACGTTCTGCCTCTTTTCCTTTGCTTTAAATGCAATTCCAGTCTACCTCCTGAAATCGGTTTCCTGCAATTCTGCCCCGCTTTCAAGTCCTCTTGGCAGCCTTACTTCAGTATATTTTTGGACGATAGCTGTCATTTATAACTCTGCAGGTTTGTGAATTACAGTGCCCCTGAGCTCCTTTCTTCAACTCGCTTTCTCGTGAGCTGGCCGCAACACCGCAGGATGGCTTCAGGCCCTAATCTGGTTCCGGCACGGCACGCTGAGCCTTTGGTTAATTCCTCTTCCTGGTGGGAAATGAGAGTTAAATTTGCCCGTCCAGACACCTCCAGCTAGTCTGTCATTGGTTCTCCCTATTCCTGTTCATCTTCCGCAGAAATTGCAAACTGGGCCAAACAGGAGGTTAAAGGCACTGACTCTCCAAGTCGGGAGAGTGTTAGTAAAGCGTCTGGAATGTTGCACCCGAGTACCAGGGGACGAAAACTGAGACATATTGGAACACGTCTCCCGATCACACGGTTGATCATACTCTGGGTTCCACATGCATGTTTTAGCTGAAGGAAGAATCCCTTAAACCTGGAGAGTTGAGACCCGTGGAATGGGTACCATGCAATATGACTTCAAAGGGTCTTCATTTGCTCACCGAACCTCTCCAATCCTATCACTGCTGCGTTTATGCCCCTGTACACACACTTGATTCTCTTTCAGAGACATAGCAATCCATAGGTTTTAAGATACTTCCTAGTCAGGTACACTCTTAGGCATTTAATATGGGGTGTTGAGTCCATTTCGTTGAGCAAGGAGTAGCTCTTGTCTATTCCATATTTGGCTTAAGGAACTTTATCTGTGCTCATTTCAATCTCTGGTTTTATGCAGCACCCCAACTCACCTTTCCCCTTAAGCAAGCATAAGTTGGTTTTCTAAATTTGAGACCCTGTTCTGTTTTGTAATTCAGTTCCTGTGTCGCCAAGTTTACATTCCGTGTATTAGTGATATCTTATGATGTTTCTTTTTCTGTGTGACTTATTTCAGTTAGAATCATCGTACCTGAATCCACTCATTATGCTGCTACGGGCCTGATGACATAGATTTCATTGCTGAGTGATACTGCATTGTACGTAAGTACCACAACTTCTTTATCCATTTTTCACTTTCTGCGATATTGAACTTGTACCGTAAACCAGGTTCTTGTAAACAGAGCCGTCCCAACCTTTGGGGTGGCTGTGTCTTTTTGATTTTAATTTCCCTAAGCTATAGGACCATAAGTGGAAGTGCCCTAGGCTCTGTTGCTTTGTTTTTTAGATGTTTCAGGAAACACCATACACTTCTCCCGAGTGGCTGTTGGCAATTGACATCCCGCCCATCAGCATAACAAGGCTCCCAGTTCTCCATGGCCTGTCCTGCCTTTCTGGATTTTACACTTTTTTCAGATGGCCCTTTTGACCGGGGGGAAGTGAGACTTCATTGTAGTGCAGATTTCCTTTGCAAGCTTGCTTGGTTGGCCAAAAAGGGCGTATGCGTTTTTTCCTGAATATATTCAGGAGAAAACGCATACGCCCTTTTTGGCCAAGTGCATCATTGTGGACGTTCTGCCTCTTTTCCTTTGCTTTAAATGCAATTCCAGTCTACCTCCTGAAATCGGTTTCCTGCAATTCTGCCCCGCTTTCAAGTCCTCTTGGCAGCCTTACTTCAGTATATTTTTGGACGATAGCTGTCATTTATAACTCTGCAGGTTTGTGAATTACAGTGCCCCTGAGCTCCTTTCTTCAACTGGCTTTCTCGTGAGCTGGCCGCAACACCGCAGGATGGCTTCAGGCCCTAATCTGGTTCCGGCACGGCACGCTGAGCCTTTGGTTAATTCCTCTTCCTGGTGGGAAATGAGAGTTAAATTTGCCCGTCCACACACCTCCAGCTAGTCTGTCATTGGTTCTCCCTATTCCTGTTCATCTTCCGCAGAAATTGCAAACTGGGCCAAACAGGAGGTTAAAGGCACTGACTCTCCAAGTCGGGAGAGTGTTAGTAAAGCGTCTGGAATGTTGCACCCGAGTACCAGGGGACGAAAACTGACACATATTGGAACACGTCTCCCGATCACACGGTTGATCATACTCTGGGTTCCACATGCATGTTTTAGCTGAAGGAAGAATCCCTTAAACCTGGAGAGTTGAGACCCGTGGAATGGGTACCATGCAATATGACTTCAAAGGGTCTTCATTTGCTCACCGAACCTCTCCAATCCTATCACTGCTGCGTTTATGCCCCTGTACACACGCTTGATTCTCTTTCAGAGACATAGCAATCCATAGGTTTTAAGATACTTCCTAGTCAGGTACACTCTTAGGCATTTAATATGGTGTGTTGAGTCCATTTCGTTGAGCAAGGAGTAGCTCTTGTCTATTCCATATTTGGCTTAAGGAACTTTATCTGTGCTCATTTCAATCTCTGGTTTTATGCAGCACCCCAACTCACCTTTCCCCTTAAGCAAGCATAAGTTGGTTTTCTAAATTTGAGACCCTGTTCTGTTTTGGAATTCAGTTCCTGTGTCGCCAAGTTTACATTCCGTGTATTAGTGATATCTTATGATGTTTCTTTTCCTGTGTGACTTATTTCAGTTAGAATCATCATACCTGAATCCACTCATTATGCTGCTATGGGCCTGATGACATAGATTTCATTGCTGAGTGATACTGCATTGTACGTAAGTACCACAACTTCTTTATCCATTTTTCACTTTCTGCGATATTGAACTTGTACCGTAAACCAGGTTCTTGTAAACAGAGCCGTCCCAATCTTTGGGGTGGCTGTGTCTTTTTGATTTTAATTTCCCTAAGCTATAGGACCATAAGTGGAAGTGCCCTAGGCTCTGTTGCTTTGTTTTTTAGATGTTTCAGGAAACACCATACACTTCTCCCGAGTGGCTGTTGGCAATTGACATCCCGCCCATCAGCATAACAAGGCTCCCAGTTCTCCATGGCCTGTCCTGCCTTTCTGGATTTTACACTTTTTTCAGATGGCCCTTTTGACCGGGGGGAAGTGAGACTTCATTGTAGTGCAGATTTCCTTTGCAAGCTTGCTTGGTTGGCCAAAAAGGGCGTATGCGTTTTTTCCTGAATATATTCAGGAAAAAACGCATACGCCCTTTTTGGCCAAGTGCATCATTGTGGACGTTCTGCCTCTTTTCCTATGCTTTCAATGCAATTCCAGTCTACCTCCTGAAATCGGTTTCCTGCAATTCTGCCCCGCTTTCAAGTCCTCTTGGCAGCCTTACTTCAGTATATTTTTGGACGATAGCTGTCATTTATAACTCTGCAGGTTTGTGAATTACAGTGCCCCTGAGCTCCTTTCTTCAACTCGCTTTCTCGTGAGCTGGCCGCAACACCGCAGGATGGCTTCAGGCCCTAATCTGGTTCCGGCACGGCACGCTGAGCCTTTGGTTAATTCCTCTTCCTGGTGGGAAATGAGAGTTAAATTTGCCCGTCCAGACACCTCCAGCTAGTCTCTCATTGGTTCTCCCTATTCCTGTTCATCTTCCGCAGAAATTGCAAACTGGGCCAAACAGGAGGTTAAAGGCACTGACTCTCCAAGTCGGGAGAGTGTTAGTAAAGCGTCTGGAATGTTGCACCCGAGTACCAGGGGACGAAAACTGACACATATTGGAACACGTCTCCCGATCACACGGTTGATCATACTCTGGGTTCCACATGCATGTTTTAGCTGAAGGAAGAATCCCTTAAACCTGGAGAGTTGAGACCCGTGGAATGGGTACCATGCAATATGACTTCAAAGGGTCTTCATTTGCTCACCGAACCTCTCCAATCCTATCACTGCTGCGTTTATGCCCCTGTACACACACTTGATTCTCTTTCAGAGACATAGCAATCCATAGGTTTTAAGATACTTCCTAGTCAGGTACACTCTTAGGCATTTAATATGGGGTGTTGAGTCCATTTCGTTGAGCAAGGAGTAGCTCTTGTCTATTCCATATTTGGCTTAAGGAACTTTATCTGTGCTCATTTCAATCTCTGGTTTTATGCAGCACCCCAACTCACCTTTCCCCTTAAGCAAGCATAAGTTGGTTTTCTAAATTTGAGACCCTGTTCTGTTTTGTAATTCAGTTCCTGTGTCGCCAAGGTTACATTCCGTGTATTAGTGATATCTTATGATGTTTCTTTTTCTGTGTGACTTATTTCAGTTAGAATCATCATACCTGAATCCACTCATTATGCTGCTACGGGCCTGATGACATAGATTTCATTGCTGAGTGATACTGCATTGTACGTAAGTACCACAACTTCTTTATCCATTTTTCACTTTCTGCGATATTGAACTTGTACCGTAAACCAGGTTCTTGTAAACAGAGCCGTCCCAACCTTTGGGGTGGCTGTGTCTTTTTGATTTTAATTTCCCTAAGCTATAGGACCATAAGTGGAAGTGCCCTAGGCTCTGTTGCTTTGTTTTTTAGATGTTTCAGGAAACACCATACACTTCTCCCGAGTGGCTGTTGGCAATTGACATCCCGCCCATCAGCATAACAAGGCTCCCAGTTCTCCATGGCCTGTCCTGCCTTTGTGGATTTTACACTTTTTTCAGATGGCCCTTTTGACCGGGGGGAAGTGAGACTTCATTGTAGTGCAGATTTCCTTTGCAAGCTTGCTTGGTTGGCCAAAAAGGGCGTATGCGTTTTTTCCTGAATATATTCAGGAAAAAACGCATACGCCCTTTTTGGCCAAGTGCATCATTGTGGACGTTCTGCCTCTTTTCCTATGCTTTCAATGCAATTCCAGTCTACCTCCTGAAATCGGTTTCCTGCAATTCTGCCCCGCTTTCAAGTCCTCTTGGCAGCCTTACTTCAGTATATTTTTGGACGATAGCTGTCATTTATAACTCTGCAGGTTTGTGAATTACAGTGCCCCTGAGCTCCTTTCTTCAACTCGCTTTCTCGTGAGCTGGCCGCAACACCGCAGGATGGCTTCAGGCCCTAATCTGGTTCCGGCACGGCACGCTGAGCCTTTGGTTAATTCCTCTTCCTGGTGGGAAATGAGAGTTAAATTTGCCCGTCCAGACACCTCCAGCTAGTCTGTCATTGGTTCTCCCTATTCCTGTTCATCTTCCGCAGAAATTGCAAACTGGGCCAAACAGGAGGTTAAAGGCACTGACTCTCCAAGTCGGGAGAGTGTTAGTAAAGCGTCTGGAATGTTGCACCCGAGTACCAGGGGACGAAAACTGACACATATTGGAACACGTCTCCCGATCACACGGTTGATCATACTCTGGGTTCCACATGCATGTTTTAGCTGAAGGAAGAATACCTTCAACCTGGAGAGTTGAGACCCGTGGAATGGGTACCATGCAATATGACTTCAAAGGGTCTTCATTTGCTCACCGAACCTCTCCAATCCTATCACTGCTGCGTTTATGCCCCTGTACACACGCTTGATTCTCTTTCAGAGACATAGCAATCCATAGGTTTTAAGATACTTCCTAGTCAGGTACACTCTTAGGCATTTAATATGGGGTGTTGAGTCCATTTCGTTGAGCAAGGAGTAGCTCTTGTCTATTCCATATTTGGCTTAAGGAACTTTATCTGTGCTCATTTCAATCTCTGGTTTTATGCAGCACCCCAACTCACCTTTCCCCTTAAGCAAGCATAAGTTGGTTTTCTAAATTTGAGACCCTGTTCTGTTTTGTAATTCAGTTCCTGTGTCGCCAAGGTTACATTCCGTGTATTAGTGATATCTTATGATGTTTCTTTTTCTGTGTGACTTATTTCAGTTAGAATCATCGTACCTGAATCCACTCATTATGCTGCTACGGGCCTGATGACATAGATTTCATTGCTGAGTGATACTGCATTGTACGTAAGTACCACAACTTCTTTATCCATTTTTCACTTTCTGCGATATTGAACTTGTACCGTAAACCAGGTTCTTGTAAACAGAGCCGTCCCAACCTTTGGGGTGGCTGTGTCTTTTTGATTTTAATTTCCCTAAGCTATAGGACCATAAGTCGAAGTGCCCTAGGCTCTGTTGCTTTGTTTTTTAGATGTTTCAGGAAACACCATACACTTCTCCCGAGTGGCTGTTGGCAATTGACATCCCGCCCATCAGCATAACAAGGCTCCCAGTTCTCCATGGCCTGTCCTGCCTTTCTGGATTTTACACTTTTTTCAGATGGCCCTTTTGACCGGGGGGAAGTGAGACTTCATTGTAGTGCAGATTTCCTTTGCAAGCTTGCTTGGTTGGCCAAAAAGGGCGTATGCGTTTTTTCCTGAATATATTCAGGAAAAAACGCATACGCCCTTTTGGGCCAAGTGCATCATTGTGGACGTTCTGCCTCTTTTCCTATGCTTTCAATGCAATTCCAGTCTACCTCCTGAAATCGGTTTCCTGCAATTCTGCCCCGCTTTCAAGTCCTCTTGGCAGCCTTACTTCAGTATATTTTTGGACGATAGCTGTCATTTATAACTCTGCAGGTTTGTGAATTACAGTGCCCCTGAGCTCCTTTCTTCAACTCGCTTTCTCGTGAGCTGGCCGCAACACCGCAGGATGGCTTCAGGCCCTAATCTGGTTCCGGCACGGCACGCTGAGCCTTTGGTTAATTCCTCTTCCTGGTGGGAAATGAGAGTTAAATTTGCCCATCCAGACACCTCCATCTGGTCTCTCATTGGTTCTCCCTATTCCTGTTCATCTTCCGCAGAAATTGCAAACTGGGCCAAACAGGAGGTTAAAGGCACTGACTCTCCAAGTCGGGAGAGTGTTAGTAAAGCGTCTGGAATGTTGCACCCGAGTACCAGGGGACGAAAACTGACACATATTGGAACACGTCTCCCGATCACACGGTTGATCATACTCTGGGTTCCACATGCATGTTTTAGCTGAAGGAAGAATACCTTCAACCTGGAGAGTTGAGACCCGTGGAATGGGTACCATGCAATATGACTTCAAAGGGTCTTCATTTGCTCACCGAACCTCTCCAATCCTATCACTGCTGCGTTTATGCCCCTGTACACACGCTTGATTCTCTTTCAGAGACATAGCAATCCATAGGTTTTAAGATACTTCCTAGTCAGGTACACTCTTAGGCATTTAATATGGGGTGTTGAGTCCATTTCGTTGAGCAAGGAGTAGCTCTTGTCTATTCCATATTTGGCTTAAGGAAATTTATCTGTGCTCATTTCAATCTCTGGTTTTATGCAGCACCCCAACTCACCTTTCCCCTTAAGCAAGCATAAGTTGGTTTTCTAAATTTGAGACCCTGTTCTGTTTTGTAATTCAGTTCCTGTGTAGCCAAGTTTACATTCCGTGTATTAGTAATATCTTATGATGTTTCTTTTTCTGTGTGACTTATTTCAGTTAGAATCATCGTACCTGAATCCACTCATTATGCTGCTACGGGCCTGATGACATAGATTTCATTGCTGAGTGATACTGCATTGTACGTAAGTACCACAACTTCTTTATCCATTTTTCACTTTCTGCGATATTGAACTTGTACCGTAAACCAGGTTCTTGTAAACAGAGCCGTCCCAACCTTTGGGGTGGCTGTGTCTTTTTGATTTTAATTTCCCTAAGCTATAGGACCATAAGTGGAAGTGCCCTAGGCTCTGTTGCTTTGTTTTTTAGATGTTTCAGGAAACACCATACACTTCTCCCGAGTGGCTGTTGGCAATTGACATCCCGCCCATCAGCATAACAAGGCTCCCAGTTCTCCATGGCCTGTCCTGCCTTTCTGGATTTTACACTTTTTTCAGATGGCCCTTTTGACCGGGGGGAAGTGAGACTTCATTGTAGTGCAGATTTCCTTTGCAACCTTGCTTGGATGGCCAAAAAGGGCGTATGCGTTTTTTCCTGAATATATTCAGGAAAAAACGCATACGCCCTTTTTGGCCAAGTGCATCATTGTGGACGTTCTGCCTCTTTTCCTATGCTTTAAATGCAATTCCAGTCTACCTCCTGAAATCGGTTTCCTGCAATTCTGCCCCGCTTTCAAGTCCTCTTGGCAGCCTTACTTCAGTATATATTTGGACGATAGCTGTCATTTATACCTCTGCAGTTTTGTGAATTACAGTGCCTATGAGCTCCTTTCTTCAACTCGCTTTCTCGTGAGCTGGCCGCAACACCGCAGGATGGCTTCAGGCCCTAATCTGGTTCCGGCACGGCACGCTGAGCCTTTGGTTAATTCCTCTTCCTGGTGAGAAATGAGAGTTAAATTTGCCCGTCCACACACCTCCAGCTAGTCTGTCATTGGTTCTCCCTATTCCTGTTCATCTTCCGCAGAAATTGCAAACTGGGCCAAACAGGAGGTTAAAGGCACTGACTCTCCAAGTCGGGAGAGTGTTAGTAAAGCGTCTGGAATGTTGCACCCGAGTACCAGGGGACGAAAACTGACACATATTGGAACACGTCTCCCGATCACACGGTTGATCATACTCTGGGTTCCACATGCATGTTTTAGCTGAAGGAAGAATACCTTCAACCTGGAGAGTTGAGACCCGTGGAATGGGTACCATGCAATATGACTTCAAAGGGTCTTCATTTGCTCACCGAACCTCTCCAATCCTATCACTGCTGCGTTTATGCCCCTGTACACACGCTTGATTCTCTTTCGGAGACATAGCAGTCCATAGGTTTTAAGATACTTCCTAGTCAGGTACATACTTAGGCGTTTAATATGGGGTGTTGAGTCCATTTCGTTGAGCAAGGAGTAGATCTTGTCTATTCCATATTTGGCTTAAGGAACTTTATCTGTGCTCATTTCAATCTCTGGTTTTATGCAGCACCCCAACTCACCTTTCCCCTTAAGCAAGCATAAGTTGGTTTTCTAAATTTGAGACCCTGTTCTGTTTTGGAATTCAGTTCCTGTGTAGCCAAGTTTACATTCCGTGTAGTAGTGATAACTTATGATGTTTCTTTTTCTGTGTGACTTATTTCAGTTAGAATCATCGTACCTGAATCCACTCATTATGCTGCTATGGGCCTGATGACATAGATTTCATTGCTGTGTGATATTGCATTGTACGTAAGTACCACAACTTCTTTATCCATTTTTCACTTTCTGCGATATTGAACTTGTACCGTAAACCAGGTTCTTGTAAACAGAGCCGTCCCAACATTTGGGGTGGCTGTGTCTTTTTGATTTTAATTTCCCTAAGCTATAAGACCATAAGTGGAAGTGCCCTAGGCTCTGTTGCTTTGTTTTTTAGATGTTTCAGGAAACACCATACACTTCTCCCGAGTGGCTGTTGGCAATTGACATCCCGCCCATCAGCATAACAAGGCTCCCAGTTCTCCATGGCCTGTCCTGCCTTTCTGGATTTTACACTTTTTGCAGATGGCCCTTTTGACCGGGGGGAAGTGAGCCTTCATTGTAGTGCAGATTTCCTTTGCAAGCTTGCTTGGTTGGCCAAAAAGGGCGTATGCGTTTTTTCCTAAATATATTCAGGAAAAAACGCATATGCCCTTTTTGGCCAAGTGCATCATTGTGGACGTTCTGCCTCTTTTCCTATGCTTTAAATGCAATTCCAGTCTACCTCCTGAAATCGGTTTCCTGCAATTCTGCCCCACTTTCAAGTCCTCTTGGCAGCCTTACTTCAGTATATTTTTGGACGATAGCTGTCATTTATAACTCTGCAGGTTTGTGAATTACAGTGCCCCTGAGCTCCTTTCTTCAACTCGCTTTCTCGTGAGCTGGCCGCAACACCGCAGGATGGCTTCAGGCCCTAATCTGGTTCCGGCACGGCACGCTGAGCCTTTGGTTATTTCCTCTTCCTGGTGGGAAATGAGAGTTAAATTTGCCCGTCCAGACACCTCCACCTAGTCTGTCATTGGTTCTCCCTATTCCTGTTCATCTTCCGCAGAAATTGCAAACTGGGCCAAACAGGAGGTTAAAGGCTCTGACTCTCCAGGTCGGGAGAGTGTTAGTAAAGCGTCTGGAATGTTGCACCCGAGTACCAAGGGACGAAAACTGAGACATATTTGAACACGTCTCCCGTTCACACGGTTGATCATACTCTGGGTTCCACATGCATGTTTTAGCTGAAGAAAGAATACCTTAAACCTGGAGAGTTGAGACCCGTGGAATGGGTACCATGCAATATGACTTCAAAGGGTCTTCATTTGCTCACCGAACCTCTCCAATCCTATCACTGCTGCGTTTATGCCCCTGTACACACGCTTGATTCTCTTTCGGAGACATAGCAGTCCATAGGTTTTAAGATACTTCCTAGTCAGGTACATACTTAGGCGTTTAATATGGGGTGTTGAGTCCATTTCGTTGAGCAAGGAGTAGTTCTTGTCTATTCCATATTTGGCTTAAGGAACTTTATCTGTGCTCATTTCAATCTCTGGTTTTATGCAGCACCCCAACTCACCTTTCCCCTTAAGCAAGCATAAGTTGGTTTTCTAAATTTGAGACCCTGTTCTGTTTTGGAATTCAGTTCCTGTGTAGCCAAGTTTACATTCCGTGTAGTAGTGATAACTTATGATGTTTCTTTTTCTGTGTGACTTATTTCAGTTAGAATCATCGTACCTGAATCCACTCATTATGCTGCTACGGGCCTGATGACATAGATTTCATTGCTGAGTGATACTGCATTGTACGTAAGTACCACAACTTCTTTATCCATTTTTCACTTTCTGCGATATTGAAATTGTACCGTAAATCAGGTTCTTGTAAACAGAGCCGTCCCAACCTTTGGGGTGGCTGTGTCTTTTGATTTTAATTTCCCTAAGCTATAGGACCATAAGTGGAAGTGCCCTAGGCTCTGTTGCTTTGTTTTTTAGATGTTTCAGGAAACACCATACACTTCTCCCCAGTGGCTGTTGGCAATTTACATCCCGCCCATCAGCATAACAAGGCTCCCAGTTCTCCATGGCCTGTCCTGCCTTTCTGGATTTTACACTTTTTTCAGATGGCCCTTTTGACCGGGGGGAAGTGAGACTTCATTGTAGTGCAGATTTCCTTTGCAAGCTTGCTTGGTTGGCCAAAAAGGGCGTATGCGTTTTTTCCTGAATATATTCAGGAAAAAACGCATACACCCTTTTTGGCCAAGTGCATCATTATGGACGTTCTGCCTCTTTTCCTATGCTTTAAATGCAATTCCAGTCTACCTCCTGAAATCGGTTTCCTGCAATTCTGCCCCGCTTTCAAGTCCTCTTGGCAGCCTTACTTCAGTATATTTTTGGACGATAGCTGTCATTTATAACTCTGCAGGTTTGTGAATTACAGTGCCCCTGAGCTCCTTTCTTCAACTCGCTTTCTCGTGAGCTGGCCGCAACACCGCAGGATTGCTTCAGGCCCTAATCTGGTTCCGGCACGGCACGCTGAGCCTCTGGTTAATACCTCTTCCTGGTGCGAAATGAGAGTTAAATTTGCCCATCCAGACACCTCCATATAGTCTGTCATTGGTTCTCGCTATTCCTGTTCATCTTCCGCAGAAATTGCAAACTGGGCCAAACAGGAGGTTAAAGGCGCTGACTCTCCAAGTCGGGAGAGGGTTAGTAAAGCGTCTGGCATGTTGCACCCGAGTACCAGGGAACGAAAAGTGAGACACATTTGAACATGTTTCTCGATCACATGTTGGATCATACTCTGGGCTCCACATGCATGTTTTAGCTGAAGGAAGTATCCCTTAAACCTGGAGAGTTGAGACCCATGGAATGGGTACCATGCAATATGACTTCAAAGGTCTTCATTTGCTCACCGAACCTCACCAATCTTATGAGCCCCAAGTGTCCAGCCTTATGTGTCATCCAGCTCTGGGTGTAGATGTGGTAAATGCAGGTTGCATCAGAAGCCTTGAATGAATTACTTAAGTATTTCTCTCTATTTCACTGTCATTGTGTTTCGTTTAAGAAATTTATTTTTATTATGGGATTTACCTGATTTTCACTGCTTTAATGCCACTGTACACACTCTTGATTCTCTTACAGAGATATATAAATCCATAAGTTTTATGATTCTTACTAGTCAGGTATATTCCTAGGCGTTGAGTATGGGGTGTTGAGTCCATTTCGTTGAGCAAGGAGTAGCTCTTGTCTATTCCATATTTGGCTTAAGGAACTTTATCTGTGCTCATTTCAATCTCTGGTTTTATGCAGCACCCCAACTCACCTTTCCCCTTAAGCAAGCATAAGTTGGGTTTCTAAATTTGAGACCCTGTTCTGTTTTGGAATTCAGTTCCTGTGTAGCCAAGTTTACATTCCGTGTATTAGTGATACCTTATGATGTTTCTTTTTCTGTGTGACTTATTTCAGTTAGATTCATCGTACTTAGTCCACTCATTATGCTGCTACGGGCCTGATGACATAGATTTCATTGCTGAGTGATATTGCATTGTACGTAAGTACCACAACTTCTTTATCCATTTTTCACTTTCTGCGATATTGAACTTGTACCGTATATGAGGTTCTTGTAAACAGAGCCATCCCAAACTTTGGGGTGGCTGTGTCTTTTTGATTTTAATTGCCCTAAACTATAGTACCATAAGTGGAAGTGCCCTAGGCTCTGTTGCTTTGTTTTTTAGATGTTTCAGGAAACACCAAACACTTCTCCAGAGTGGCTGTTGGCAATTTACATCCTGCCCATCAGCATAAGATGGCTCCCAGTTCTCCATGGCCTGTCATGCCTTTATGGATTTTACACTTTTTTCAGATGGCCCTTTTGACCAGGGGGAATTGAGACTTCATTGTAGTGCAGATTTCCTTTGCAAGCTTGCTTGGTTGGCCAAAAAGGGCGTATGCGTTTTTTCCTGAATATATTCAGGAAAAAACGCATACGCCCTTTTTGGGCAAGTCAGGTTTTTGAATTGCAGTGGCCCTTAGCTCCATTTTTCAGCTCTTAGTTTTGTGATCTTGCCCCATAACCACAGGATTCCTTGAAGCCCTATTCTTCTTCTGGGGCACCTTGCTGTGCCTTTGGTTCATTCTTCTTACTGATGTGAAATTAGAGTGACATGTGCCCATTGAAACCGCTACAGCTAGTTTCTCACTGGTTCCCCCTATTCCCATTCATCCTCCGCACTAACTGAAGACTGTGCGATACCAGAACTTAAAGGCATTGACTCTCCATGTGGGGATGTTGTTAGTAAAGCGGCTGGAATGTCGATCCGGAGCCCCAGGAGAGGAAAAATGTGGTGCGTTTTAGAAACCTTTCCCGATCATATGGTATACCAGTCGCTGGGTTTCCCAAGCATGGTTTAGCTGTAGGAAGATTCCCTTCAACCTGGAGTGTTGGGACCCTTGGAATGAGTAGCATGAAGTATTGCATTAAACTTTCGGCAGTTGCTCACCGAAGCTCACCAATCCTCTCAGCCCCAAGTGTCCAGCCTTATGTCTTATCCAGCTGTGGGTTTATATGTGGTCAATCCAGGTTGCATCACAGCCCCTGAGCGAATTTTGTAAGAATTTTTCTCTCTTTCATTGTTTCTGCGTTTTGTTTTTAAAATTTATTTCTATAATGGGGTTTAGCTCATTTTCACTGCTGTGTTTGTGCCGCTCTGCACACACTTGATTCCCTTATGGAGATATATCAATACATGGGTTTTAAGATTCTTATTACTCAGATATATTTCTCTGCGGTGTATAGGGTGTGTTGAGGCCAGTTCATTGAGCAAGGTGTAGATCTTGTCTAATACCTATTTGGTTTCTTGAACGGTATCTGTGCTAATTTCAAACTCTGGTTTTATGCATCACCCCACCTCTCCTTTCCCCTTAAGCTGACATAAGTGTGTTTTCTAAATGTGAGACACTGTTCTGTTCTGTAATTCATTTCTTGTGCAGCCATATTTACCCTCCCTCTATAAGTGATATCTTATGATATGTTTCTTTTTCTGTTTGACTTATTTCAAGTAGTATTATCGGACCTAAATCCACTCTTTATCCTTCTACTAGCCTTATTACATTGATTTCATGGTGAAGAGATATTCCATTGTACATAAGTACCACATCTTCTTTATCCATTGTTCTCTTTCCTGGGATATTTAAGGTGTACTGAAGTTGAGGTTCTTGTAAACAGAGTAGCCCTAAACTGTGGTGTGCTTGTGTCTTGTTGATTTTTAGACTTCCCTAGATATACTCCCATGATTGGAAGTGTCCTATGCTCTGTAGCTCTGTTTTTAGATGATTTAGGAACCACCATACACTTCTCCAGAGTGGCTCTCGGCAGTTCACACACTGCCCATCAGCGTATAAAGGCTCCCTGTTCTCCATGGCCTGTCCTGCATTTCTGGTTTTTACAATTTTTTAGGATGGCCCTTTTGACCGGTGGGAAATGAGACTTCTTTGTTGTGCACATTTGCATTGCTTGCTTGCTTCGTTGCCCATAAAGTGCGTATGCGTTTTTTCCTGGATATAATCAGGAAAACTCGCATACGCCCTTTTGGGCCAACTGCATCATTGTCGAAATTCTGCCGCTTTTCATGTGCGTTAAAGACGAGTCCAATCTATCTCTTGAAATCTGTTTCTTGCAATTCTGTCTTGCATTCAGATCCTCTTCTTTGCCTTACCTCAACATATTTTTGGACGTTAGTTTTCATTTATAACTCTGCAGGTTTGTGAATTGCAGTGACCCTGAGCTCCATGTTTTAAGTTGCTCTTTTGTGAGCTGGCCTCAAACGCGCAGGATTGCTTCAGGCCCTATTTTGGCTCTGGCGAGGCAGGCTGAGCCTTTTTTTAATTCTTATTCTTAATGGGAAATTAGAGTGATATGTGCCCGTCCAAACCCCTACAACTCTTCTCTCATTGGTTCCCCCTCTTCCCGTTCATCCTCCTCACAATTTGCAAAATGTGTGAAACAGAAGTTTAAATGTGCTGATTCTCCAAGTGGGGAGCTTCTAAGTAACGTGGCTGGAATGGTGAACAGGAGCACCAGGAGAGGATAAATGAGGTGCATTTTAGACACATCTCCCGATCACATGGTGTACAGTCCTCTGGGTTTTCCATGCATGTTTTAGCTGTAGGAAGAGCCCTTGAACCTGCAGATTTGGGACCCATTGAATGGGTACCAGGTAGTATTACTTTAAAGGGTGTGCATTTCCTCACCCAACCTCACATTTCTCTTAGCGCAAACAGTTTCCAGCCTTATGTCTCATCCTGCTGTGGGTCTAGATGTGTTCAATCCATGTTGCATCACCGTCCCTGAGGAAAAGTTGTAAGAGGTTTTCTCTGTCTCTCTGTCGTTTATTTTTTTCAATTTATTACTATATTGGTTACAGCTGATTTTCAAAGCTCTGTTTCTTGCTGCTGTACATCCACTTGATTCACGTACAGAGAGACATCAATAAATTCTTTTTCAGATTCTTACCAGTCGTATATATTCTTTTCCGGTGACTTGAGTGTGCTGAGTGCAGTTCTTTTAGCTACCGTGTAGGCCTTGTTGATTATCAGTTTGGTATTTGGAATGGTATCTTTGCTAATTTCAACCTCCTGGATGATGCCTCACCCCTCCCCACCTTTCCCGTTTAGCAGCCTTATGCGTGTTTTCTACATATTTGACTATGTTTTTGTTTTGTAATTTATTTCATGTGTAGCCATTTTGGATTCCACCTTTAAGTGATATCTTATGATATGTGTCTTCTTCTTTTTGAATTCTGTCACTTAGAATGATCATACGTAACTCCTCCGGAGTTGTTACAGCTGGCCATATTTCATTGATTTCCAGGCTGAATAATATTCCACTCTACCTAAGTACCACATCTCTATCCATTTTTTCCCTCCAGAGACATTTAAGTTATATCCTAGTCGAGGATCTTTTAAACAGAGAGGGGGTAAACATTGGGGTGCCTGTGTCCTCTCGATTTTTGTTTTTCCCAAGATATACGCCCATGAGTGCAAGTGCCCTATGCTCTGTAGCTCATTGTTTAGATGCTTTAGTAGACACAATACACTTCTCCAGAATGGCCGTTGGCAATATACATTTCCACTATAAGTCTCACAGGGCTCCCTCTTCTCCTTGCCCTGTCCTGCATTTCTGTTGTTTACGCTTTATGAGGATGGCTCTTCTGACTGATGCGAAGTGATGTCTTTTGTAGTATTGACTTCCAGTGCCCACCTGTTTGGTTGGCTAAAAAGGTGTACGCTCTTTTCTTGAATATATACACAAAAAAATCGCGTACACCCTTTTTGGCCAACTGCAATGTTGGCAATGTTCAGCTCCTTTTCTTGTGCTTAATGGCGAGTCCTTTCTACCTCCTCAAATCCCTTTCCTGCCATTCTCCCTTGCTTACAAGTCCTTTTCTCTGACTTTCCTCAAGACATTTTTCAGTGATGGATATTTTCAACTCTGCAGTTTTGTGAATTTTACTGCCCCTGAGTTCTATTGTTCAACTTGTGTTTATGGGAACTGGCCACAAAGCAGCGGGATTTCCTCAAGCCCTATACTGTTTCCATGGGCAACCCTAGCCTTTGGTCAATTCGTCTTCCTGATTGGAAATTAGAGTGACATGTGCCTGTCTGAACACGTAGGACTTGTCTCTCATTGTTCCTCATCCTTCCGCTTCATCCTCTGGACAAATTCCAAACTGTACGCAACAGGATGTTGACAGTGCTGACATCTCCAAGTGGGGAGACTGTTAGTAAAGACGCTGGAGGGGTGAACCCGAGCACCAGGAGATGAGGAGATGAGATGCCTTTTCCAAACTCTTCCCGATCAGACGGTATACCATCCTCTGGGTGTGACAGACATGTTTTAGCAGTAGGAAGAGTCCCATTCATGTAAGGAGAACACCAGGGCTTTTTCAAAATCAGTGTCTCCCCGAAACCCAAACTGGGGAATTTTTTAAGCTACGGCTACACATATGTTCATTAAGGGCCTTGGGAAGTAGGCAGAGTCCAAACTTTAGATGATTGAAGTCTTCAGGGTCAGAAGCACTCACCACCAGCTTCCCTTAGGTTACACTTTAACTGTCATTGATAGATGATGTCAATAAAAATATCTATTCTTTTTCAGATTATTTCCCCTTATAGGTTATTGCAAAATGTTGAGTGTAGTTCCCTGTGCTATACAGTAGTTCCTTGTTGATGATCTATTTTATACATAGCAGTGTGTATGTGTTAATCCCAAACTGTTAATTTATCCCTCCTCCCACCTTTCCCCTTTGGTAATAATAAATTATAAGATTTTATACTTCTCAGAAATGGGGGAGCTGAAAGAGAGGTATCATTTTCAATGGAAAAGCATTTAAAACAAGATTGAAGGTTTAACCAAGATTATTAGATGTACATCCTTGGAAAGAAATCACTTCATTTCTCTAATATTGAGCTGACAAATAAGACAAACCTTTTCACTGAACTTGCTTATAATAAAGTGATGGAAATATCCAATGGAAGTGTTAGAAACATCTTATTTTACCCGAGCCTTATACACTGTTCTATGTTAACTACACTTTGGCTCACACATCTGTTCATTGAGGTTACAATAGTCTCAATTTCTGTTACTGATCCTCCAGAGTGGACCCCAACAAGTGTCCCCCTGCCCAGTGTCATTGGGGCCAACAGATCGAGACTGAGTGTGGTTCACAAGCAAAGGAAACTTTATATTTTGATCAGAGAATGGAGAGGTGAGAGCATGTACTACCCCGTGGGCTGTGGGCTGGGCTGCTGTGTAGAGATCCTGTCAGAGTCAGTGGGAGGGAGGGGGCGGAGCTCTCGAGGGCCGGGTTGGCTGTAGCTCAGGCTCTATATCGCGGAGTCTGCACTGGGCCCCAGGAGCTGAGGTGTCGACCCAGCCATTCTGCACTAGGAAATCTGGTCTGAAGTGCCGGGTGTGGAACCTCTGCATGCGGGACCCTAGGAGCACGTGAAATTAGACAAAGCACAAAGGATAAAAAAGGTTAGACTTGACTTTATTGCCCAGATTCTATTTTTATCTCCCAGGGATTTTTAATGGGCTTTGCTGGGGACAAACCCCCCCTCTGCCTTTTGTCCCGTTCCTCATTCTTGGAGTGCTGAGGGTGCAGACCCTTCTTCTGTAACTGCTGAGTGCTGAGTTGGGAGCCCTCATACCCTGGGGCGAGGGTCAGAGCTTCTCCCCAGCAGCCTCCAGGTGACGTTGATTGTCCCCAGGCCCCCTGCCTCCCTGCTCGTCCACCTGAGCACCAGCATTGGAAGTGTTATAGATTCTAATGACCTTCAAGGGTCCAGGAAAGAGATGTGCAGAGACGCTGTGGGGGCCGGTTTCACCCCGCCCCACATTTGTTCGGCCACCTTAGGCCGACCGTTTCTGCCAGCCTAGATGCTCTGACCAGTAGTCTGCGCTTTCTTCAATTAGGCCCCTGAATTAACGTACAAACAGCACCAGGTGTCAGAGCCCTGCCCGCTCAACTCCCAGACAGTCCAGGGTCAGTGGTGATCAAGGACCATGATGGCCACTGAGTCAACAGCCTTTTGAAGTAAACAAGAGTCCAGCCGGTCTTACTGGCCACCATCATCACGGTGTCTGTAGGCTTTTCTATGGTGACAGTGTGATATACGGTTCCCCCGCCAAGATTATTAGCTCCCCTCTGGGTGCAGTAAGTCCGGCAAGCAGTAGTCTACTCTTTTGGGACACACTCTTGTTGTTTTATGAGAGAAACTCCAGGTCAAGTGATGTTCACACGAGTCGTCATGGTGCCCTGTTGCCCCCGGTTATCTCTCTGGATGTTGGAGTTGGAGGGCCTCCTCACTCGAGGTCGGTGTGCCCACGGAGCGAACCCTGCAACTTCAGGGCATGGTTGGTGGTTAGGATCACCACGTGGGGTCCTTTTCCCTTAGGAGGGAGGTGGCCTTTTGGGCTGCTGATTTCCAGGGTTTTAGATACCGCCAGTATCTTGGCCAGATGTGGCAGTGGGCCAAGCCCCTTGGTGACCATAGTTTATCCTACCTGGATGGCATTCTTGCATTGTTCCATTTCAAGTGGTCCCAGGTTTTGCACTAATTCTCCAATGGCGATTCACCTTTCACCGGGAATGTAAAGGTCAAAGGGTTTAGCTAAATTAGGGAGTTCCAGGGCAAGGGTCTGAATTGACTGCTCTTTCCATTCTTGAAAGGCCACTTCTGGATTCTATTCAAAAGGATCATCATCTTTTCCTTTCAGTGTTTCATATAGAGGCCCAGCTAGTAGACTGTAGTTAGGGATCCAGAAGCAGCAAACCCTGGCCTCCCCAGGAACCCCTAAGCTGTCTTCTAGTTTTAGAAAGGGGTAAGGCTGAAAATGGTTTCTTCCCTTTCCTGGGATGGACTTCTCCAACCTTCTGTGAGAATGAAGCCCAGGCAGGTCACGGCAGTCTGTGATATTTGAGCTTTTTCTTGGACAACTTCTATCCTTTATTGGCTTGGTAGTTCAGAGGCCTCCTTAGTAGGGCTGGCGATCAGAATGTCGTCTGCATATTGAAGGAGGGTTTCCTTTTCCAGAGGTAGAACTTTTAGGTCTTTAGCTAAGCTTTCCCCAAAGATGGGGTGGGAATTTTTGCACCCTTGGGGCCAGACGGCCCGGAAGTATTGTTTTAGTTGTATGTTGAGTCCTGCCACTCACAAGCCAAAATTTCTTGTGACTCTGGGACTAATGGAATACAAAAGAAGGCATCATTGAAGACTAATACAGAATACCATGTCCTGGTGGTTGGTAGAATGACCAGCAGGGTGTAGGAATTAGGAGCAACTGGAGGTATATCCTCGGTGGCTTCACTGACTGTCCTGACATCCTTTACCAGGTCCCCAGCAGCCCATGGGGCTCTCGTGGTCAGACCAATCCCAGAATATGGAGCTCACCTGGGCAGGTACCCCACCCCCACCCCAGCCCACAGGGCTCTCGTGGTCAGGCCCCTCCCAGGATACAGAGCTACCCTTGCAGGTACCGTGGCAGGGCTGGGCACACAGGAACCGTGCACATAGCCCTCATTGCAGAGCACCCCCAGCTCACCTGTCGCTCAGAGCTGACACAGAGCACCTCAGAGCAGGACTTGAACTAACAAACAGCAGCTGCGACAGGTCTGTGACCCTGGGCATCACTCCGTGAGGCCTCCCTCCACCTGGTCTTCCAGAGACTTCCACTGCACCCGGGGCACCAGGCCTCTGTCTCCAACCACCACCCACCCCTCCTCTCCCTGACTCCTGGGTTCCTCTCATTAGGAGAGGGTTTTCTTGAAGTTGTCTCCCACTCATGGGCCAGATAAAATGATTAGAAAACAAGCCAAAGCTGCAGCCCCTTGTCTATCCTGACTCTCAGGAGCCCACACCTGTTCCTTGGACCTGGCCGGTTCAGCAAGTTCCATTTTCTGCAACTGTGAGCCCCTGAGGGGTGATGATTGGCTGACCTGGGCAGCCTTACCGTGCCGGCCAGCCCTCCCCAGGTGTGCCTGGGTTGAGATCACTATAAATACCACTCCAGGCAGCAAGAGCCCCTGCAGCCGTGCCTGACGCCATTTTCTCTGCCCTGTCAGCAGTCTCGGGGCTGGGCTGGTGGGAGGGAGTGAGAGGCCACGGCTTTGTGGGTGGCCCAGTGTGAGTGGGGCTCTGCTGGACTTTCTGCAGCAGTTGCCAGGCTGCCACCTGCTAAAGAAGAAGATGTGTCACCCATACCTGCTGCTGGAATTTCTCCCTGGGCAGAGGTGAGGAAGGAAAAAAGCAGTGGGGGCAGGGACAGGACGGGTATCTCAGGCAGGGAAATGGAAATCTTCCAGAAGAGCACCCAGGGCCAGGACCATCCTGGCTGGCCTGCAGGCACCAAGTCGGCCGGCATGCTGTCACTCGTGTGGCTCTATGGCCCTCCCTCTAGGCTTTCAAGTCCTTGTCTATATTCAGGTGTTTTACCTGGGATGGGTGGGAATAGTTCAGCAGCAACTGGCCTGGGGCTCAGCTCACGTTTACTCACAGATGCCTCGGCACGGTGCCCCAGCTTTGCAATGAGGACGCTTGTTGCGTGGGGGCTGCTGGCTGAATGGGAGACGATTCCCCACCACTGACCAACTTCAGAATTGTTTACAACTGGAGCAAGTGTCCTGATACGGTTTTCCTCTGTGGAACTGGTGGGTTCTGCGTTTTTTTTCTCTTTTTCGTTTTGGGTTCAAGGTAGATTTTATTCCTCTTTTTTGTATTTACAGATATAAGCATGGAAATAATTTATTCATATAAATACATGTATGTGAAGGGAATAATTGTTTTTTCTATTTTTTAAATTTTATTTCTTTTTAATTTTGAATTTTATTTTATATTTTTATACAGCAGGTTCTTATTGGTTATCTATTTTATACATATAAATGTATACATGCCAATCCCAGTCTCTCAACTCCTCCCACCACCCCCCCCAACAGCTTTCCCCCCTTGTTGTCCATACGTTTGTTGTCTACATCTGTTGCTCAATTTATGCCTTGCAAAATGGTTAATCTGTACAGGTTTTCTAGGTTCCACATATATGCATGAATATACAAGATTTGTTTTTCTCTTTCTGACTTACTTCACTCTGTATGACAGTCTCTAGATGCATCGACGTCTCTACAAATGACCCAATTTCATTCCTTTTCATGGCTTAGTAATATTGCATTTTATATATGTACCACGGCTTTATGCATTCGTCTGTCTGTGGGCATTTAGGTTGCTTCCATTACCTCGATATTGTAAATAGTGATGCAATGAACATTGCGGTGAATGTCTCTTTTTGATTTATGGTTTTGTCTGGGTATATGTCCAGTACTGGGATTGCTGTATCATATGGTAATTCTATTGTTAGTTTCTTAAGAAATTCCATATTGTTCTCCATAGTGACTGTATCAATTTATATTCCCAACAATAGTGGAAGAGGGTTCCTTTTCTCCACACCCTTTCCAGCATTTTTTGCTTGTAGATTTTCTATGATGCCTATTCAACCAGGTGTGAGGTGATACCTCATTGTTGAATCCATTTCGTTGAGCAAGGGGTAGGTCTTGTCTATTCCATATTTGGCTTATGGAACGGTATCTGTGCTAATTTCAAACTCTGGTTTAATGCAGCACCCCAACTCACCTTCCCCCTTAAGCAAGCATAAGTTAGTTTTCTAAACTTGAGACCCTGTTCTGTTTTGTAATTCAGTTCCTGTGTAGCCAAGTTCACATTCCGTGTATTAGTGATACCTTATGATGTTTCTTTTTCTGTGTGACTTATTTCACTTAGAATCATCGTGCCTCAATCCACTCATTATGCTGGTACGGGGCTGGTGACATAGATTTCATAGCTGAGTGGTATTCTGTTGTACATAAGTACCGCAACTTCTTTATCCATTATTTGCTCTCTGGGATATTTAACTTGTGCCGTAGACGAGATTCCAGTAAAAAGAACCGTCCCAACCTTTGGGGTGGCTGTGTCTTTTTGATTTTAAATTAACTAAGCTATAGGACCATAAGTGGAAGTGCCCTAGGCTCTGTTGCTTTGTTTTTTAGATGTTTCAGGAAACACCATACACTTCTCCCAAGTGGCTGTTGGCAATTGACATCCCGCCCATCAGCATAACAAGGCTCCCAGTTCTCCATGGCCTGTCCTGCCTTTCTGGATTTTACACTTTTTTCAGATGGCCCTTTTGACCGGGGGGAAGTGAGACTTCATTGTAGTGCAGATTTCCATTGCAAGCTTGCTTGGTTGGCCAAAAAGGGCGTATGCCCTTTTTCCTGAATATATTCAGGAAAAAACGCATACGCCCTTTTTGGCCAAGTGCATCATTGTGGACGTTCTGCCTCTTTTCCTATGCTTTAAATGCAATTCCAGTCTACCTCCTGAAATCGGTTTCCTGCCATTCTGCCCCGCTTTCAAGTCCTCTTGGCAGCCTTACTTCAGTATATTTTTGGACGATAGCTGTCATTTATAACTCTGCAGGTTTGTGAATTACAGTGCCCCTGAGCTCCTTTCTTCAACTCGCTTTCTCGTGAGCTGGCCGCAACACCGCAGGATGGCTTCAGGCCCTAATCTGGTTCCGGCACGGCACGCTGAGCCTTTGGTTAATTCCTCTTCCTGGTGGGAAATGAGAGTTAAATTTGCCCGTCCATACACCTCCAGCTAGTCTGTCATTGGTTCTCCCTATTCCTGTTCATCTTCCGCAGAAATTGCAAACTGGGCCAAACAGGAGGTTAAAGGCACTGACTCTCCAAGTCGGGAGAGTGTTAGTAAAGCGTCTGGAATGTTGCACCCGAGTACCAGGGGACAAAAACTGAGACATATTGGAACACGTCTCCCGATCACACGGTTGATCATACTCTGGGTTCCACATGCATGTTTTAGCTGAAGGAAGAATACCTTCAACCTGGAGAGTTGAGACCCGTGGAATGGGTACCATGCAATATGACTTCAAAGGGTCTTCATTTGCTCACCAAACCTCTCCAATCCTATCACTGCTGCGTTTATGCCCCTGTACACACACTTGATTCTCTTTCAGAGATATAGAAATCCATAGGTTTTAAGATACTTCCTAGTCAGGTACACTCTTAGGCATTTAATATGGGGTGTTGAGTCCATTTCGTTGAGCAAGGAGTAGCTCTTGTCTATTCCATATTTGGCTTAAGGAACTTTATCTGTGCTCATTTCAATCTCTGGTTTTATGCAGCACCCCAACTCACCTTTCCCCTTAAGCAAGCATAAGTTGGTTTTCTAAATTTGAGACCCTGTTCTGTTTTGTAATTCAGTTCCTGTGTAGCCAAGTTTACATTCCGTGTATTAGTGATATCTTATGATGTTTCTTTTTCTGTGTGACTTATTTCAGTTAGAATCATCGTACCTGAATCCACTCATTATGCTGCTACGGGCCTGATGACATAGATTTCATTGCTGAGTGATATTGCATTGTACGTAAGTACCACAACTTCTTTATCCATTTTTCACTTTCTGCGATATTGAACTTGTACCGTAAACCAGGTTCTTGTAAACAGAGCCGTCCCAAACTTTGGGGTGGCTGTGTCTTTTGATTTTAATTTCCCTAAGCTATAGGACCATAAGTGGAAGTGCCCTAGGCTCTGTTGCTTTGTTTTTTAGATGTTTCAGGAAACACCATACACTTCTCCCGAGTGGCTGTTGGCAATTGACATCCCGCCCATCAGCATAACAAGGCTCCCAGTTCTCCATGGCCTGTCCTGCCTTTCTGGATTTTACACTTTTTTCAGATGGCCCTTTTGACCGGGGGGAAGTGAGACTTCATTGTAGTGCAGATTTCCTTTGCAACCTTGCTTGGTTGGCCAAAAAGGGCGTATGCGTTTTTTCCTGAATATATTCAGGAAAAAACGCATACGCCCTTTTTGGCCAAGTGCATCATTGTGGACGTTCTGCCTCTTTTCCTATGCTTTCAATGCAATTCCAGTCTACCTCCTGAAATCGGTTTCCTGCAATTCTGCCCCGCTTTCAAGTCCTCTTGGCAGCCTTACTTCAGTATATTTTTGGACGATAGCTGTCATTTATAACTCTGCAGGTTTGTGAATTACAGTGCCCCTGAGCTCCTTTCTTCAACTCGCTTTCTCGTGAGCTGGCCGCAACACCGCAGGATGGCTTCAGGCCCTAATCTGGTTCCGGCACGGCACGCTGAGCCTTTGGTTAATTCCTCTTCCTGGTGGGAAATGAGAGTTAAATTTGCCCGTCCAGACACCTCCAGCTAGTCTGTCATTGGTTCTCCCTATTCCTGTTCATCTTCCGCAGAAATTGCAAACTGGGCCAAACAGGAGGTTAAAGGCACTGACTCTCCAAGTCGGGACAGTGTTAGTAAAGCGTCTGGAATGTTGCACCCGAGTACCAGGGGACAAAAACTGAGACATATTGGAACACGTCTCCCGATCACACGGTTGATCATACTCTGGGTTCCACATGCATGTTTTAGCTGAAGGAAGAATACCTTCAACCTGGAGAGTTGAGACCCGTGGAATGGGTACCATGCAATATGACTTCAAAGGGTCTTCATTTGCTCACCAAACCTCTCCAATCCTATCACTGCTGCGTTTATGCCCCTGTACACACACTTGATTCTCTTTCAGAGATATAGAAATCCATAGGTTTTAAGATACTTCCTAGTCAGGTACACTCTTAGGCATTTAATATGGGGTGTTGAGTCCATTTCGTTGAGCAAGGAGTAGCTCTTGTCTATTCCATATTTGGCTTAAGGAACTTTATCTGTGCTCATTTCAATCTCTGGTTTTATGCAGCACCCCAACTCACCTTTCCCCTTAAGCAAGCATAAGTTGGTTTTCTAAATTTGAGACCCTGTTCTGTTTTGTAATTCAGTTCCTGTGTAGCCAAGTTTACATTCCGTGTATTAGTGATATCTTATGATGTTTCTTTTTCTGTGTGACTTATTTCAGTTAGAATCATCGTACCTGAATCCACTCATTATGCTGCTACGGGCCTGATGACATAGATTTCATTGCTGAGTGATATTGCATTGTACGTAAGTACCACAACTTCTTTATCCATTTTTCACTTTCTGCGATATTGAACTTGTACCGTAAACCAGGTTCTTGTAAACAGAGCCGTCCCAAACTTTGGGGTGGCTGTGTCTTTTGATTTTAATTTCCCTAAGCTATAGGACCATAAGTGGAAGTGCCCTAGGCTCTGTTGCTTTGTTTTTTAGATGTTTCAGGAAACACCATACACTTCTCCCGAGTGGCTGTTGGCAATTGACATCCCGCCCATCAGCATAACAAGGCTCCCAGTTCTCCATGGCCTGTCCTGCCTTTCTGGATTTTACACTTTTTTCAGATGGCCCTTTTGACCGGGGGGAAGTGAGACTTCATTGTAGTGCAGATTTCCTTTGCAACCTTGCTTGGTTGGCCAAAAAGGGCGTATGCGTTTTTTCCTGAATATATTCAGGAAAAAACGCATACGCCCTTTTTGGCCAAGTGCATCATTGTGGACGTTCTGCCTCTTTTCCTATGCTTTCAATGCAATTCCAGTCTACCTCCTGAAATCGGTTTCCTGCAATTCTGCCCCGCTTTCAAGTCCTCTTGGCAGCCTTACTTCAGTATATTTTTGGACGATAGCTGTCATTTATAACTCTGCAGGTTTGTGAATTACAGTGCCCCTGAGCTCCTTTCTTCAACTCGCTTTCTCGTGAGCTGGCCGCAACACCGCAGGATGGCTTCAGGCCCTAATCTGGTTCCGGCACGGCACGCTGAGCCTTTGGTTAATTCCTCTTCCTGGTGGGAAATGAGAGTTAAATTTGCCCGTCCAGACACCTCCAGCTAGTCTGTCATTGGTTCTCCCTATTCCTGTTCATCTTCCGCAGAAATTGCAAACTGGGCCAAACAGGAGGTTAAAGGCACTGACTCTCCAAGTCGGGACAGTGTTAGTAAAGCGTCTGGAATGTTGCACCCGAGTACCAGGGGACGAAAACTGACATATATTTGAACACGTGTCCCGATCACACGGTTGATCATACTCTGGGTTCCACATGCATGTTTTAGCTGAAGGAAGAATACCTTAAACCTGGAGAGTTGAGACCCGTGGAATGGGTACCATGCAATATGACTTCAAAGGGTCTTCATTTGCTCACCGAACCTCTCCAATCCTATCACTGCTGCGTTTATGCCCCTGTACACACACTTGATTCTCTTTCAGAGACATAGCAATCCATAGGTTTTAAGATACTTCCTAGTCAGGTACACTCTTAGGCCTTTAATATGGGGTGTTGAGTCCATTTCGTTGAGCAAGGAGTAGCTCTTGTCTATTCCATATTTGGCTTAAGGAACTTTATCTGTGCTCATTTCAATCTCTGGTTTTATGCAGCACCCCAACTCACCTTTCCCCTTAAGCAAGCATAAGTTGGTTTTCTAAATTTGAGACCATGTTCTGTTTTGTAATTCAGTTCCTGTGTAGCCAAGTTTACATTCCGTGTATTAGTGATATCTTATGATGTTTCTTTTTCTGTGTGACTTATTTCAGTTAGAATCATCGTACCTGAATCCACTCATTATGCTGCTACGGGCCTGATGACATAGATTTCATTGCTGAGTGATACTGCATTGTACGTAAGTACCACAACTTCTTTATCCATTTTTCACTTTCTGCGATATTGAACTTGTACCGTAAACCAGGTTCTTGTAAACAGAGCCGTCCCAACCTTTGGGGTGGCTGTGTCTTTTTGATTTTAATTTCCCTAAGCTATAGGACCATAAGTGGAAGTGCCCTAGGCTCTGTTGCTTTGTTTTTTAGATGTTTCAGGAAACACCATACACTTCTCCCGAGTGGCTGTTGGCACATGACATCCCGCCCATCAGCATAACAAGGCTCCCAGTTCTCCATGGCCTGTCCTGCCTTTCTGGATTTTACACTTTTTTCAGATGGCCCTTTTGACCGGGGGGAAGTGAGACTTCATTGTAGTGCAGATTTCCTTTGCAAGCTTGCTTGGTTGGCCAAAAAGGGCGTATGCGTTTTTTCCTGAATATATTCAGGAAAAAACGCATACGCCCTTTTTGGCCAAGTGCATCATTGTGGACGTTCTGCCTCTTTTCCTATGCTTTCAATGCAATTCCAGTCTACCTCCTGAAATCGGTTTCCTGCAATTCTGCCCCGCTTTCAAGTCCTCTTGGCAGCCTTACTTCAGTATATTTTTGGACGATAGCTGTCATTTATAACTCTGCAGGTTTGTGAATTACAGTGCCCCTGAGCTCCTTTCTTCAACTCGCTTTCTCGTGAGCTGGCCGCAACACCGCAGGATGGCTTCAGGCCCTAATCTGGTTCCGGCACGGCACGCTGAGCCTTTGGTTAATTCCTCTTCCTGGTGGGAAATGAGAGTTAAATTTGCCCGTCCAGACACCTCCAGCTAGTCTGTCATTGGTTCTCCCTATTCCTGTTCATCTTCCGCAGAAATTGCAAACTGGGCCAAACAGGAGGTTAAAGGCACTGACTCTCCAAGTCGGGACAGTGTTAGTAAAGCGTCTGGAATGTTGCACCCGAGTACCAGGGGACGAAAACTGACATATATTTGAACACGTGTCCCGATCACACGGTTGATCATACTCTGGGTTCCACATGCATGTTTTAGCTGAAGGAAGAATACCTTAAACCTGGAGAGTTGAGACCCGTGGAATGGGTACCATGCAATATGACTTCAAAGGGTCTTCATTTGCTCACCGAACCTCTCCAATCCTATCACTGCTGCGTTTATGCCCCTGTACACACACTTGATTCTCTTTCAGAGACATAGCAATCCATAGGTTTTAAGATACTTCCTAGTCAGGTACACTCTTAGGCCTTTAATATGGGGTGTTGAGTCCATTTCGTTGAGCAAGGAGTAGCTCTTGTCTATTCCATATTTGGCTTAAGGAACTTTATCTGTGCTCATTTCAATCTCTGGTTTTATGCAGCACCCCAACTCACCTTTCCCCTTAAGCAAGCATAAGTTGGTTTTCTAAATTTGAGACCATGTTCTGTTTTGTAATTCAGTTCCTGTGTAGCCAAGTTTACATTCCGTGTATTAGTGATATCTTATGATGTTTCTTTTTCTGTGTGACTTATTTCAGTTAGAATCATCGTACCTGAATCCACTCATTATGCTGCTACGGGCCTGATGACATAGATTTCATTGCTGAGTGATACTGCATTGTACGTAAGTACCACAACTTCTTTATCCATTTTTCACTTTCTGCGATATTGAACTTGTACCGTAAACCAGGTTCTTGTAAACAGAGCCGTCCCAACCTTTGGGGTGGCTGTGTCTTTTTGATTTTAATTTCCCTAAGCTATAGGACCATAAGTGGAAGTGCCCTAGGCTCTGTTGCTTTGTTTTTTAGATGTTTCAGGAAACACCATACACTTCTCCCGAGTGGCTGTTGGCACATGACATCCCGCCCATCAGCATAACAAGGCTCCCAGTTCTCCATGGCCTGTCCTGCCTTTCTGGATTTTACACTTTTTTCAGATGGCCCTTTTGACCGGGGGGAAGTGAGACTTCATTGTAGTGCAGATTTCCTTTGCAAGCTTGCTTGGTTGGCCAAAAAGGGCGTATGCGTTTTTTCCTGAATATATTCAGGAAAAAACGCATACGCCCTTTTTGGCCAAGTGCATCATTGTGGACGTTCTGCCTCTTTTCCTATGCTTTAAATGCAATTCCAGTCTACCTCCTGAAATCGGTTTCCTGCAATTCTGCCCCGCTTTCAAGTCCTCTTGGCAGCCTTACTTCAGTATAGTTTTGGACGATAGCTGTCATTTATAACTCTGCAGGTTTGTGAATTACAGTGCCCCTGAGCTCCTTTCTTCAACTCGCTTTCTCGTGAGCTGGCCGCAACACCGCAGGATGGCTTCAGGCCCTAATCTGGTTCCGGCACGGCACGCTGAGCCTTTGGTTAATTCCTCTTCCTGGTGGGAAATGAGAGTTAAATTTGCCCGTCCAGACACCTCCAGCTAGTCTGTCATTGGTTCTCCCTATTCCTGTTCATCTTCCGCAGAAATTGCAAACTGGGCCAAACAGGAGGTTAAAGGCACTGACTCTCCAAGTCGGGAGAGTGTTAGTAAAGCGTCTGGAATGTTGCACCTGAGTACCAGGGGACGAAAACTGACACATATTGGAACACGTCTCCCGATCACACGGTTGATCATACTCTGGGTTCCACATGCATGTTTTAGCTGAAGGAAGAATACCTTCAACCTGGAGAGTTGAGACCCGTGGAATGGGTACCATGCAATATGACTTCAAAGGGTCTTCATTTGCTCACCGAACCTCTCCAATCCTATCACTGCTGCGTTTATGCCCCTGTACACACACTTGATTCTCTTTCAGAGACATAGCAATCCATAGGTTTTAAGATACTTCCTAGTCAGGTACACTCTTAGGCATTTAATATGGGGTGTTGAGTCCATTTCGTTGAGCAAGGAGTAGCTCTTGTCTATTCCATATTTGGCTTAAGGAACTTTATCTGTGCTCATTTCAATCTCTGGTTTTATGCAGCACCCCAACTCACCTTTCCCCTTAAGCAAGCATAAGTTGGTTTTCTAAATTTGAGACCCTGTTCTGTTTTGTAATTCAGTTCCTGTGTAGCCAAGGTTACATTCCGTGTATTAGTGATATCTTATGATGTTTCTTTTTCTGTGTGACTTATTTCAGTTAGAATCATCGTACCTGAATCCACTCATTATGCTGCTACGGGCCTGATGACATAGATTTCATTGCTGAGTGATACTGCATTGTACGTAAGTACCACAACTTCTTTATCCATTTTTCACTTTCTGCGATATTGAACTTGTACCGTAAACCAGGTTCTTGTAAACAGAGCCGTCCCAACCTTTGGGGTGGCTGTGTCTTTTTGATTTTAATTTCCCTAAGCTATAGGACCATAAGTGGAAGTGCCCTAGGCTCTGTTGCTTTGTTTTTTAGATGTTTCAGGAAACACCATACACTTCTCCCGAGTGGCTGTTGGCAATTGACATCCCGCCCATCAGCATAACAAGGCTCCCAGTTCTCCATGGCCTGTCCTGCCTTTCTGGATTTTACACTTTTTTCAGATGGCCCTTTTGACCGGGGGGAAGTGAGACTTCATTGTAGTGCAGATTTCCATTGCAAGCTTGCTTGGTTGGCCAAAAAGGGCGTATGCCTTTTTCCTGAATATATTCAGGAAAAAACGCATACGCCCTTTTTGGCCAAGTGCATCATTGTGGACGTTCTGCCTCTTTTCCTATGCTTTCAATGCAATTCCAGTCTACCTCCTGAAATCGGTTTCCTGCAATTCTGCCCCGCTTTCAAGTCCTCTTGGCAGCCTTACTTCAGTATATTTTTGGACGATAGCTGTCATTTATAACTCTGCAGGTTTGTGAATTACAGTGCCCCTGAGCTCCTTTCTTCAACTCGCTTTCTCGTGAGCTGGCCGCAACACCGCAGGATGGCTTCAGGCCCTAATCTGGTTCCGGCACGGCACGCTGAGCCTTTGGTTAATTCCTCTTCCTGGTGGGAAATGAGAGTTAAATTTGCCCGTCCACACACCTCCAGCTAGTCTGTCATTGGTTCTCCCTATTCCTGTTCATCTTCCGCAGAAATTGCAAACTGGGCCAAACAGGAGGTTAAAGGCACTGACTCTCCAAGTCGGGAGAGTGTTAGTAAAGCGTCTGGAATGTTGCACCCGAGTACCAGGGGACGAAAACTGAGACATATTGGAACACGTCTCCCGATCACACGGTTGATCATACTCTGGGTTCCACATGCATGTTTTAGCTGAAGGAAGAATACCTTAAACCTGGAGAGTTGAGACCCGTGGAATGGGTACCATGCAATATGACTTCAAAGGGTCTTCATTTGCTCACCGAACCTCTCCAATCCTATCACTGCTGCGTTTATGCCCCTGTACACACACTTGATTCTCTTTCAGAGACATAGCAATCCATAGGTTTTAAGATACTTCCTAGTCAGGTACACTCTTAGGCATTTAATATGGGGTGTTGAGTCCATTTCGTTGAGCAAGGAGTAGCTCTTGTCTATTCCATATTTGGCTTAAGGAACTTTATCTGTGCTCATTTCAATCTCTGGTTTTATGCAGCACCCCAACTCACCTTTCCCCTTAAGCAAGCATAAGTTGGTTTTCTAAATTTGAGACCCTGTTCTGTTTTGTAATTCAGTTCCTGTGTAGCCAAGTTTACATTCCGTGTATTAGTGATATCTTATGATGTTTCTTTTTCTGTGTGACTTATTTCAGTTAGAATCATCATACCTGAATCCACTCATTATGCTGCTATGGGCCTGATGACATAGATTTCATTGCTGAGTGATATTGCATTGTACGTAAGTACCACAACTTCTTTATCCATTTTTCACTTTCTGCGATATTGGACTTGTACTGTAAACCAGGTTCTTGTAAACAGAGCCGTCCCAACCTTTGGGGTGGCTGTGTCTTTTTGATTTTAATTTCCCTAAGCTATAGGACCATAAGTGGAAGTGCCCTAGGCTCTGTTGCTTTGTTTTTTAGATGTTTCAGGAAACACCATACACTTCTCCCGAGTGGCTGTTGGCAATTGACATCCCGCCCATCAGCATAACAAGGCTCCCAGTTCTCCATGGCCTGTCCTGCCTTTCTGGATTTTACACTTTTTTCAGATGGCCCTTTTGACCGGGGGGAAGTGAGACTTCATTGTAGTGCAGATTTCCTTTGCAAGCTTGCTTGGTTGGCCAAAAAGGGCGTATGCGTTTTTTCCTGAATATATTCAGGAAAAAACGCATACGCCCTTTTTGGCCAAGTGCATCATTGTGGACGTTCTGCCTCTTTTCCTATGCTTTCAATGCAATTCCAGTCTACCTCCTGAAATCGGTTTCCTGCAATTCTGCCCCGCTTTCAAGTCCTCTTGGCAGCCTTACTTCAGTATATTTTTGGACGATAGCTGTCATTTATAACTCTGCAGGTTTGTGAATTACAGTGCCCCTGAGCTCCTTTCTTCAACTCGCTTTCTCGTGAGCTGGCCGCAACACCGCAGGATGGCTTCAGGCCCTAATCTGGTTCCGGCACGGCACGCTGAGCCTTTGGTTAATTCCTCTTCCTGGTGGGAAATGAGAGTTAAATTTGCCCGTCCACACACCTCCAGCTAGTCTGTCATTGGTTCTCCCTATTCCTGTTCATCTTCCGCAGAAATTGCAAACTGGGCCAAACAGGAGGTTAAAGGCACTGACTCTCCAAGTCGGGAGAGTGTTAGTAAAGCGTCTGGAATGTTGCACCCGAGTACCAGGGGACGAAAACTGACACATATTGGAACACGTCTCCCGATCACACGGTTGATCATACTCTGGGTTCCACATGCATGTTTTAGCTGAAGGAAGAATACCTTCAACCTGGAGAGTTGAGACCCGTGGAATGGGTACCATGCAATATGACTTCAAAGGGTCTTCATTTGCTCACCGAACCTCTCCAATCCTATCACTGCTGCGTTAATGCCCCTGTACACACGCTTGATTCTCTTTCAGAGACATAGCAATCCATAGGTTTTAAGATACTTCCTAGTCAGGTATATTCTTAGGTGTTTAATATGGGGTGTTGAATCCATTTCGTTGAGCAAGGAGTAGCTCTTGTCTATTCCATATTTGGCTTAAGGAACTTTATCTGTGCTCATTTCAATCTCTGGTTTTATGCAGCACCCCAACTCACCTTTCCCCTTAAGCAAGCATAAGTTGGTTTTCTAAATTTGAGACCCTGTTCTGTTTTGTAATTCAGTTCCTGTGTAGCCAAGTTTACATTCCGTGTATTAGTGATATCTTATGATGTTTCTTTTTCTGTGTGACTTATTTCAGTTAGAATCATCGTACCTGAATCCACTCATTATGCTGCTATGGGCCTGATGACATAGATTTCATTGCTGAGTGATACTGCATTGTACGTAAGTACCACAACTTCTTTATCCATTTTTCACTTTCTGCGATATTGAACTTGTACCGTAAACCAGGTTCTTGTAAACAGAGCCATCCCAACATTTGGGGTGGCTGTGTCTTTTGATTTTAATTTCCCTAAGCTATAGGACCATAAGTGGAAGTGCCCTAGGCTCTGTTGCTTTGTTTTTTAGATGTTTCAGGAAACACCATACACTTCTCCCGAGTGGCTGTTGGCAATTGACATCCCGCCCATCAGCATAACAAGGCTCCCAGTTCTCCATGGCCTGTCCTGCCTTTCTGGATTTTACACTTTTTTCAGATGGCCCTTTTGACCGGGGGGAAGTGAGACTTCATTGTAGTGCAGATTTCCTTTGCAAGCTTGCTTGGTTGGCCAAAAAGGGCGTATGCGTTTTTTCCTGAATATATTCAGGAAAAAACGCATACGCCCTTTTTGGCCAAGTGCATCATTGTGGACGTTCTGCCTCTTTTCCTATGCTTTCAATGCAATTCCAGTCTACCTCCTGAAATCGGTTTCCTGCAATTCTGCCCCGCTTTCAAGTCCTCTTGGCAGCCTTACTTCAGTATATTTTTGGACGATAGCTGTCATTTATAACTCTGCAGGTTTGTGAATTACAGTGCCCCTGAGCTCCTTTCTTCAACTCGCTTTCTCGTGAGCTGGCCGCAACACCGCAGGATGGCTTCAGGCCCTAATCTGGTTCCGGCACGGCACGCTGAGCCTTTGGTTAATTCCTCTTCCTGGTGGGAAATGAGAGTTAAATTTGCCCGTCCAGACACCTCCATCTGGTCTGTCATTGGTTCTCCCTATTCCTGTTCATCTTCCGCAGAAATTGCAAACTGGGCCAAACAGGAGGTTAAAGGCACTGACTCTCCAAGTCGGGAGAGTGTTAGTAAAGCGTCTGGAATGTTGCACCCGAGTACCAGGGGACGAAAACTGACACATATTGGAACACGTCTCCCGATCACACGGTTGATCATACTCTGGGTTCCACATGCATGTTTTAGCTGAAGGAAGAATACCTTAAACCTGGAGAGTTGAGACCCGTGGAATGGGTACCATGCAATATGACTTCAAAGGGTCTTCATTTGCTCACCGAACCTCTCCAATCCTATCACTGCTGCGTTAATGCCCCTGTACACACGCTTGATTCTCTTTCAGAGACATAGCAATCCATAGGTTTTAAGATAATTCCTAGTCAGGTATATTCTTAGGTGTTTAATATGGGGTGTTGAATCCATTTCGTTGAGCAAGGAGTAGCTCTTGTCTATTCCATATTTGGCTTAAGGAACTTTATCTGTGCTCATTTCAATCTCTGGTTTTATGCAGCACCCCAACTCACCTTTCCCCTTAAGCAAGCATAAGTTGGTTTTCTAAATTTGAGACCCTGTTCTGTTTTGTAATTCAGTTCCTGTGTCGCCAAGTTTACATTCCGTGTATTAGTGATATCTTATGATGTTTCTTTTTCTGTGTGACTTATTTCAGTTAGAATCATCGTACCTGAATCCACTCATTATGCTGCTACGGGCCTGATGACATAGATTTCATTGCTGAGTGATACTGCATTGTACGTAAGTACCACAACTTCTTTATCCATTTTTCACTTTCTGCGATATTGAACTTGTACCGTAAACCAGGTTCTTGTAAACAGAGCCGTCCCAACCTTTGGGGTGGCTGTGTCTTTTTGATTTTAATTTCCCTAAGCTATAGGACCATAAGTGGAAGTGCCCTAGGCTCTGTTGCTTTGTTTTTTAGATGTTTCAGGAAACACCATACACTTCTCCCGAGTGGCTGTTGGCAATTGACATCCCGCCCATCAGCATAACAAGGCTCCCAGTTCTCCATGGCCTGTCCTGCCTTTCTGGATTTTACACTTTTTTCAGATGGCCCTTTTGACCGGGGGGAAGTGAGACTTCATTGTAGTGCAGATTTCCTTTGCAAGCTTGCTTGGTTGGCCAAAAAGGGCGTATGCGTTTTTTCCTGAATATATTCAGGAAAAAACGCATACGCCCTTTTTGGCCAAGTGCATCATTGTGGACGTTCTGCCTCTTTTCCTATGCTTTCAATGCAATTCCAGTCTACCTCCTGAAATCGGTTTCCTGCAATTCTGCCCCGCTTTCAAGTCCTCTTGGCAGCCTTACTTCAGTATATTTTTGGACGATAGCTGTCATTTATAACTCTGCAGGTTTGTGAATTACAGTGCCCCTGAGCTCCTTTCTTCAACTCGCTTTCTCGTGAGCTGGCCGCAACACCGCAGGATGGCTTCAGGCCCTAATCTGGTTCCGGCACGGCACGCTGAGCCTTTGGTTAATTCCTCTTCCTGGTGGGAAATGAGAGTTAAATTTGCCCGTCCACACACCTCCAGCTAGTCTGTCATTGGTTCTCCCTATTCCTGTTCATCTTCCGCAGAAATTGCAAACTGGGCCAAACAGGAGGTTAAAGGCACTGACTCTCCAAGTCGGGAGAGTGTTAGTAAAGCGTCTGGAATGTTGCACCCGAGTACCAGGGGACGAAAACTGACACATATTGGAACACGTCTCCCGATCACACGGTTGATCATACTCTGGGTTCCACATGCATGTTTTAGCTGAAGGAAGAATACCTTAAACCTGGAGAGTTGAGACCCGTGGAATGGGTACCATGCAATATGACTTCAAAGGGTCTTCATTTGCTCACCGAACCTCTCCAATCCTATCACTGCTGCGTTTATGCCCCTGTACACACACTTGATTCTCTTTCAGAGACATAGCAATCCATAGGTTTTAAGATACTTCCTAGTCAGGTACACTCTTAGGCATTTAATATGGGGTGTTGAGTCCATTTCGTTGAGCAAGGAGTAGCTCTTGTCTATTCCATATTTGGCTTAAGGAACTTTATCTGTGCTCATTTCAATCTCTGGTTTTATGCAGCACCCCAACTCACCTTTCCCCTTAAGCAAGCATAAGTTGGTTTTCTAAATTTGAGACCCTGTTCTGTTTTGTAATTCAGTTCCTGTGTCGCCAAGTTTACATTCCGTGTATTAGTGATATCTTATGATGTTTCTTTTTCTGTGTGACTTATTTCAGTTAGAATCATCATACCTGAATCCACTCATTATGCTGCTATGGGCCTGATGACATAGATTTCATTGCTGAGTGATATTGCATTGTACGTAAGTACCACAACTTCTTTATCCATTTTTCACTTTCTGCGATATTGGACTTGTACCGTAAACCAGGTTCTTGTAAACAGAGCCGTCCCAACCTTTGGGGTGGCTGTGTCTTTTTGATTTTAATTTCCCTAAGCTATAGGACCATAAGTGGAAGTGCCCTAGGCTCTGTTGCTTTGTTTTTTAGATGTTTCAGGAAACACCATACACTTCTCCCGAGTGGCTGTTGGCAATTGACATCCCGCCCATCAGCATAACAAGGCTCCCAGTTCTCCATGGCCTGTCCTGCCTTTCTGGATTTTACACTTTTTTCAGATGGCCCTTTTGACCGGGGGGAAGTGAGACTTCATTGTAGTGCAGATTTCCTTTGCAAGCTTGCTTGGTTGGCCAAAAAGGGCGTATGCGTTTTTTCCTGAATATATTCAGGAAAAAACGCATACGCCCTTTTTGGCCAAGTGCATCATTGTGGACGTTCTGCCTCTTTTCCTATGCTTTCAATGCAATTCCAGTCTACCTCCTGAAATCGGTTTCCTGCAATTCTGCCCCGCTTTCAAGTCCTCTTGGCAGCCTTACTTCAGTATATTTTTGGACGATAGCTGTCATTTATAACTCTGCAGGTTTGTGAATTACAGTGCCCCTGAGCTCCTTTCTTCAACTCGCTTTCTCGTGAGCTGGCCGCAACACCGCAGGATGGCTTCAGGCCCTAATCTGGTTCCGGCACCGCACGCTGAGCCTTTGGTTAATTCCTCTTCCTGGTGGGAAATGAGAGTTAAATTTGCCCGTCCACACACCTCCAGCTAGTCTGTCATTGGTTCTCCCTATTCCTGTTCATCTTCCGCAGAAATTGCAAACTGGGCCAAACAGGAGGTTAAAGGCACTGACTCTCCAAGTCGGGAGAGTGTTAGTAAAGCGTCTGGAATGTTGCACCCGAGTACCAGGGGACGAAAACTGACACATATTGGAACACGTCTCCCGATCACACGGTTGATCATACTCTGGGTTCCACATGCATGTTTTAGCTGAAGGAAGAATACCTTAAACCTGGAGAGTTGAGACCCGTGGAATGGGTACCATGCAATATGACTTCAAAGGGTCTTCATTTGCTCACCGAACCTCTCCAATCCTATCACTGCTGCGTTAATGCCCCTGTACACACGCTTGATTCTCTTTCAGAGACATAGCAATCCATAGGTTTTAAGATACTTCCTAGTCAGGTATATTCTTAGGTGTTTAATATGGGGTGTTGAATCCATTTCGTTGAGCAAGGAGTAGCTCTTGTCTATTCCATATTTGGCTTAAGGAACTTTATCTGTGCTCATTTCAATCTCTGGTTTTATGCAGCACCCCAACTCACCTTTCCCCTTAAGCAAGCATAAGTTGGTTTTCTAAATTTGAGACCCTGTTCTGTTTTGTAATTCAGTTCCTGTGTAGCCAAGTTTACATTCCGTGTATTAGTGATATCTTATGATGTTTCTTTTTCTGTGTGACTTATTTCAGTTAGAATCATCGTACCTGAATCCACTCATTATGCTGCTATGGGCCTGATGACATAGATTTCATTGCTGAGTGATACTGCATTGTACGTAAGTACCACAACTTCTTTATCCATTTTTCACTTTCTGCGATATTGAACTTGTACCGTAAACCAGGTTCTTGTAAACAGAGCCATCCCAACCTTTGGGGTGGCTGTGTCTTTTGATTTTAATTTCCCTAAGCTATAGGACCATAAGTGGAAGTGCCCTAGGCTCTGTTGCTTTGTTTTTTAGATGTTTCAGGAAACACCATACACTTCTCCCGAGTGGCTGTTGGCAATTGACATCCCGCCCATCAGCATAACAAGGCTCCCAGTTCTCCATGGCCTGTCCTGCCTTTCTGGATTTTACACTTTTTTCAGATGGCCCTTTTGACCGGGGGGAAGTGAGACTTCATTGTAGTGCAGATTTCCTTTGCAAGCTTGCTTGGTTGGCCAAAAAGGGCGTATGCGTTTTTTCCTGAATATATTCAGGAAAAAACGCATACGCCCTTTTTGGCCAAGTGCATCATTGTGGACGTTCTGCCTCTTTTCCTATGCTTTCAATGCAATTCCAGTCTACCTCCTGAAATCGGTTTCCTGCAATTCTGCCCCGCTTTCAAGTCCTCTTGGCAGCCTTACTTCAGTATATTTTTGGACGATAGCTGTCATTTATAACTCTGCAGGTTTGTGAATTACAGTGCCCCTGAGCTCCTTTCTTCAACTCGCTTTCTCGTGAGCTGGCCGCAACACCGCAGGATGGCTTCAGGCCCTAATCTGGTTCCGGCACGGCACGCTGAGCCTTTGGTTAATTCCTCTTCCTGGTGGGAAATGAGAGTTAAATTTGCCCGTCCAGACACCTCCATCTGGTCTGTCATTGGTTCTCCCTATTCCTGTTCATCTTCCGCAGAAATTGCAAACTGGGCCAAACAGGAGGTTAAAGGCACTGACTCTCCAAGTCGGGAGAGTGTTAGTAAAGCGTCTGGAATGTTGCACCCGAGTACCAGGGGACGAAAACTGACACATATTGGAACACGTCTCCCGATCACACGGTTGATCATACTCTGGGTTCCACATGCATGTTTTAGCTGAAGGAAGAATACCTTAAACCTGGAGAGTTGAGACCCGTGGAATGGGTACCATGCAATATGACTTCAAAGGGTCTTCATTTGCTCACCGAACCTCTCCAATCCTATCACTGCTGCGTTAATGCCCCTGTACACACGCTTGATTCTCTTTCAGAGACATAGCAATCCATAGGTTTTAAGATAATTCCTAGTCAGGTATATTCTTAGGTGTTTAATATGGGGTGTTGAATCCATTTCGTTGAGCAAGGAGTAGCTCTTGTCTATTCCATATTTGGCTTAAGGAACTTTATCTGTGCTCATTTCAATCTCTGGTTTTATGCAGCACCCCAACTCACCTTTCCCCTTAAGCAAGCATAAGTTGGTTTTCTAAATTTGAGACCCTGTTCTGTTTTGTAATTCAGTTCCTGTGTAGCCAAGTTTACATTCCGTGTATTAGTGATATCTTATGATGTTTCTTTTTCTGTGTGACTTATTTCAGTTAGAATCATCATACCTGAATCCACTCATTATGCTGCTACGGGCCTGATGACATAGATTTCATTGCTGAGTGATACTGCATTGTACGTAAGTACCACAACTTCTTTATCCATTTTTCACTTTCTGCGATATTGAACTTGTACCGTAAATCAGGTTCTTGTAAACAGAGCCGTCCCAACCTTTGGGGTGGCTGTGTCTTTTTGATTTTAATTTCCCTAAGCTATAGGACCATAAGTGGAAGTGCCCTAGGCTCTGTTGCTTTGTTTTTTAGATGTTTCAGGAAACACCATACACTTCTCCCGAGTGGCTGTTGGCAATTGACATCCCGCCCATCAGCATAACAAGGCTCCCAGTTCTCCATGGCCTGTCCTGCCTTTCTGGATTTTACACTTTTTTCAGATGGCCCTTTTGACCGGGGGGAAGTGAGACTTCATTGTAGTGCAGATTTCCTTTGCAAGCTTGCTTGGTTGGCCAAAAAGGGCGTATGCGTTTTTTCCTGAATATATTCAGGAGAAAACGCATACGCCCTTTTTGGCCAAGTGCATCATTGTGGACGTTCTGCCTCTTTTCCTATGCTTTAAATGCAATTCCAGTCTACCTCCTGAAATCGGTTTCCTGCAATTCTGCCCCGCTTTCAAGTCCTCTTGGCAGCCTTACTTCAGTATATTTTTGGACGATAGCTGTCATTTATAACTCTGCAGGTTTGTGAATTACAGTGCCCCTGAGCTCCTTTCTTCAACTGGCTTTCTCGTGAGCTGGCCGCAACACCGCAGGATGGCTTCAGGCCCTAATCTGGTTCCGGCACGGCACGCTGAGCCTTTGGTTAATTCCTCTTCCTGGTGGGAAATGAGAGTTAAATTTGCCCGTCCACACACCTCCAGCTAGTCTGTCATTGGTTCTCCCTATTCCTGTTCATCTTCCGCAGAAATTGCAAACTGGGCCAAACAGGAGGTTAAAGGCACTGACTCTCCAAGTCGGGAGAGTGTTAGTAAAGCGTCTGGAATGTTGCACCCGAGTACCAGGGGACGAAAACTGACACATATTGGAACACGTCTCCCGATCACACGGTTGATCATACTCTGGGTTCCACATGCATGTTTTAGCTGAAGGAAGAATCCCTTAAACCTGGAGAGTTGAGACCCGTGGAATGGGTACCATGCAATATGACTTCAAAGGGTCTTCATTTGCTCACCGAACCTCTCCAATCCTATCACTGCTGCGTTTATGCCCCTGTACACACGCTTGATTCTCTTTCAGAGACATAGCAATCCATAGGTTTTAAGATACTTCCTAGTCAGGTATATTCTTAGGCATTTAATATGGGGTGTTGAGTCCATTTCGTTGAGCAAGGAGTAGCTCTTGTCTATTCCATATTTGGCTTAAGGAACTTTATCTGTGCTCATTTCAATCTCTGGTTTTATGCAGCACCCCAACTCACCTTTCCCCTTAAGCAAGCATAAGTTGGGTTTCTAAATTTGAGACCCTGTTCTGTTTTGTAATTCAGTTCCTGTGTAGCCAAGGTTACATTCCGTGTATTAGTGATATCTTATGACGTTTCTTTTTCTGTGTGACTTATTTCAGTTAGAATCATCGTACCTGAATCCACTCATTATGCTGCTACGGGCCTGATGACATAGATTTCATTGCTGAGTGATACTGCATTGTACGTAAGTACCACAACTTCTTTATCCATTTTTCACTTTCTGCGATATTGAACTTGTACCGTAAACCAGGTTCTTGTAAACAGAGCCGTCCCAACCTTTGGGGTGGCTGTGTCTTTTTGATTTTAATTTCCCTAAGCTATAGGACCATAAGTGGAAGTGCCCTAGGCTCTGTTGCTTTGTTTTTTAGATGTTTCAGGAAACACCATACACTTCTCCCGAGTGGCTGTTGGCAATTTACATCCCGCCCATCAGCATAACAAGGCTCCCAGTTCTCCATGGCCTGTCCTGCCTTTCTGGATTTTACACTTTTTTCAGATGGCCCTTTTGACCGGGGGGAAGTGAGACTTCATTGTAGTGCAGATTTCCTTTGCAAGCTTGCTTGGTTGGCCAAAAAGGGCGTATGCGTTTTTTCCTGAATATATTCAGGAGAAAACGCATACGCCCTTTTTGGCCAAGTGCATCATTGTGGACGTTCTGCCTCTTTTCCTATGCTTTCAATGCAATTCCAGTCTACCTCCTGAAATCGGTTTCCTGCAATTCTGCCCCGCTTTCAAGTCCTCTTGGCAGCCTTACTTCAGTATATTTTTGGACGATAGCTGTCATTTATAACTCTGCAGGTTTGTGAATTACAGTGCCCCTGAGCTCCTTTCTTCAACTCGCTTTCTCGTGAGCTGGCCGCAACACCGCAGGATGGCTTCAGGCCCTAATCTGGTTCCGGCACGGCACGCTGAGCCTTTGGTTAATTCCTCTTCCTGGTGGGAAATGAGAGTTAAATTTGCCCGTCCACACACCTCCAGCTAGTCTGTCATTGGTTCTCCCTATTCCTGTTCATCTTCCGCAGAAATTGCAAACTGGGCCAAACAGGAGGTTAAAGGCACTGACTCTCCAAGTCGGGAGAGTGTTAGTAAAGCGTCTGGAATGTTGCACCCGAGTACCAGGGGACGAAAACTGACACATATTGGAACACGTCTCCCGATCACACGGTTGATCATACTCTGGGTTCCACATGCATGTTTTAGCTGAAGGAAGAATACCTTAAACCTGGAGAGTTGAGACCCGTGGAATGGGTACCATGCAATATGACTTCAAAGGGTCTTCATTTGCTCACCGAACCTCTCCAATCCTATCACTGCTGCGTTTATGCCCCTGTACACACGCTTGATTCTCTTTCAGAGACATAGCAATCCATAGGTTTTAAGATACTTCCTAGTCAGGTACACTCTTAGGCATTTAATATGGGGTGTTGAGTCCATTTCGTTGAGCAAGGAGTAGCTCTTGTCTATTCCATATTTGGCTTAAGGAACTTTATCTGTGCTCATTTCAATCTCTGGTTTTATGCAGCACCCCAACTCACCTTTCCCCTTAAGCAAGCATAAGTTGGTTTTCTAAATTTGAGACCCTGTTCTGTTTTGTAATTCAGTTCCTGTGTCGCCAAGGTTACATTCCGTGTATTAGTGATATCTTATGATGTTTCTTTTCCTGTGTGACTTATTTCAGTTAGAATCATCGTACCTGAATCCACTCATTATGCTGCTACGGGCCTGATGACATAGATTTCATTGCTGAGTGATACTGCATTGTACGTAAGTACCACAACTTCTTTATCCATTTTTCACTTTCTGCGATATTGAACTTGTACCGTAAACCAGGTTCTTGTAAACAGAGCCGTCCCAACCTTTGGGGTGGCTGTGTCTTTTTGATTTTAATTTCCCTAAGCTATAGGACCATAAGTGGAAGTGCCCTAGGCTCTGTTGCTTTGTTTTTTAGATGTTTCAGGAAACACCATACACTTCTCCCGAGTGGCTGTTGGCAATTGACATCCCGCCCATCAGCATAACAAGGCTCCCAGTTCTCCATGGCCTGTCCTGCCTTTCTGGATTTTACACTTTTTTCAGATGGCCCTTTTGACCGGGGGGAAGTGAGACTTCATTGTAGTGCAGATTTCCTTTGCAAGCTTGCTTGGTTGGCCAAAAAGGGCGTATGCGTTTTTTCCTGAATATATTCAGGAAAAAACGCATACGCCCTTTTTGGCCAAGTGCATCATTGTGGACGTTCTGCCTCTTTTCCTATGCTTTAAATGCAATTCCAGTCTACCTCCTGAAATCGGTTTCCTGCAATTCTGCCCCGCTTTCAAGTCCTCTTGGCAGCCTTACTTCAGTATACTTTTGGACGATAGCTGTCATTTATAACTCTGCAGGTTTGTGAATTACAGTGCCCCTGAGCTCCTTTCTTCAACTCGCTTTCTCGTGAGCTGGCCGCAACACCGCAGGATTGCTTCAGGCCCTAATCTGGTTCCGGCATGGCACGCTGAGCCTTTGGTTAATTCCTCTTCCTGGTGGGAAATGAGAGTTAAATTTGCCCGTCCAGACACCTCCATCTGGTCTCTCATTGGTTCTCCCTATTCTTGTTCATCTTCCGCAGAAATTGCAAACTGGGCCAAACAGGAGGTTAAAGGCACTGACTCTCCAAGTCGGGAGAGTGTTAGTAAAGCGTCTGGAATGTTGCACCCGAGTACCAGGGGATGAAAACTGACACATATTGGAACACGTCTCCCGATCACACGGTTGATCATACTCTGGGTTCCACATGCATGTTTTAGCTGAAGGAAGAATACCTTCAACCTGGAGAGTTGAGACCCGTGGAATGGGTACCATGCAATATGACTTCAAAGGGTCTTCATTTGCTCACCGAACCTCTCCAATCCTATCACTGCTGCGTTTATGCCCCTGTACACACACTTGATTCTCTTTCAGAGACATAGCAATCCATAGGTTTTAAGATACTTCCTAGTCAGGTACACTCTTAGGCATTTAATATGGGGTGTTGAGTCCATTTCGTTGAGCAAGGAGTAGCTCTTGTCTATTCCATATTTGGCTTAAGGAACTTTATCTGTGCTCATTTCAATCTCTGGTTTTATGCAGCACCCCAACTCACCTTTCCCCTTAAGCAAGCATAAGTTGGTTTTCTAAATTTGAGACCCTGTTCTGTTTTGTAATTCAGTTCCTGTGTCGCCAAGGTTACATTCCGTGTATTAGTGATATCTTATGATGTTTCTTTTCCTGTGTGACTTATTTCAGTTAGAATCATCGTACCTGAATCCACTCATTATGCTGCTACGGGCCTGATGACATAGATTTCATTGCTGAGTGATACTGCATTGTACGTAAGTACCACAACTTCTTTATCCATTTTTCACTTTCTGCGATATTGAACTTGTACCGTAAACCAGGTTCTTGTAAACAGAGCCGTCCCAACCTTTGGGGTGGCTGTGTCTTTTTGATTTTAATTTCCCTAAGCTATAGGACCATAAGTCGAAGTGCCCTAGGCTCTGTTGCTTTGTTTTTTAGATGTTTCAGGAAACACCATACACTTCTCCCGAGTGGCTGTTGGCAATTGACATCCCGCCCATCAGCATAACAAGGCTCCCAGTTCTCCATGGCCTGTCCTGCCTTTCTGGATTTTACACTTTTTTCAGATGGCCCTTTTGACCGGGGGGAAGTGAGACTTCATTGTAGTGCAGATTTCCTTTGCAAGCTTGCTTGGTTGGCCAAAAAGGGCGTATGCGTTTTTTCCTGAATATATTCAGGAAAAAACGCATACGCCCTTTTTGGCCAAGTGCATCATTGTGGACGTTCTGCCTCTTTTCCTATGCTTTCAATGCAATTCCAGTCTACCTCCTGAAATCGGTTTCCTGCAATTCTGCCCCGCTTTCAAGTCCTCTTGGCAGCCTTACTTCAGTATACTTTTGGACGATAGCTGTCATTTATAACTCTGCAGGTTTGTGAATTACAGTGCCCCTGAGCTCCTTTCTTCAACTCGCTTTCTCGTGAGCTGGCCGCAACACCGCAGGATGGCTTCAGGCCCTAATCTGGTTCCGGCACGGCACGCTGAGCCTTTGGTTAATTCCTCTTCCTGGTGGGAAATGAGAGTTAAATTTGCCCGTCCAGACACCTCCAGCTAGTCTCTCATTGGTTCTCCCTATTCCTGTTCATCTTCCGCAGAAATTGCAAACTGGGCCAAACAGGAGGTTAAAGGCACTGACTCTCCAAGTCGGGAGAGTGTTAGTAAAGCGTCTGGAATGTTGCACCCGAGTACCAGGGGACGAAAACTGACACATATTGGAACACGTCTCCCGATCACACGGTTGATCATACTCTGGGTTCCACATGCATGTTTTAGCTGAAGGAAGAATCCCTTAAACCTGGAGAGTTGAGACCCGTGGAATGGGTACCATGCAATATGACTTCAAAGGGTCTTCATTTGCTCACCGAACCTCTCCAATCCTATCACTGCTGCGTTTATGCCCCTGTACACACACTTGATTCTCTTTCAGAGACATAGCAATCCATAGGTTTTAAGATACTTCCTAGTCAGGTACACTCTTAGGCATTTAATATGGGGTGTTGAGTCCATTTCGTTGAGCAAGGAGTAGCTCTTGTCTATTCCATATTTGGCTTAAGGAACTTTATCTGTGCTCATTTCAATCTCTGGTTTTATGCAGCACCCCAACTCACCTTTCCCCTTAAGCAAGCATAAGTTGGTTTTCTAAATTTGAGACCCTGTTCTGTTTTGTAATTCAGTTCCTGTGTCGCCAAGTTTACATTCCGTGTATTAGTGATATCTTATGATGTTTCTTTTTCTGTGTGACTTATTTCAGTTAGAATCATCGTACCTGAATCCACTCATTATGCTGCTACGGGCCTGATGACATAGATTTCATTGCTGAGTGATACTGCATTGTACGTAAGTACCACAACTTCTTTATCCATTTTTCACTTTCTGCGATATTGAACTTGTACCGTAAACCAGGTTCTTGTAAACAGAGCCGTCCCAACCTTTGGGGTGGCTGTGTCTTTTTGATTTTAATTTCCCTAAGCTATAGGACCATAAGTGGAAGTGCCCTAGGCTCTGGTGCTTTGTTTTTTAGATGTTTCAGGAAACACCATACACTTCTCCCGAGTGGCTGTTGGCAATTGACATCCCGCCCATCAGCATAACAAGGCTCCCAGTTCTCCATGGCCTGTCCTGCCTTTCTGGATTTTACACTTTTTTCAGATGGCCCTTTTGACCGGGGGGAAGTGAGACTTCATTGTAGTGCAGATTTCCTTTGCAAGCTTGCTTGGTTGGCCAAAAAGGGCGTATGCGTTTTTTCCTGAATATATTCAGGAGAAAACGCATACGCCCTTTTTGGCCAAGTGCATCATTGTGGACGTTCTGCCTCTTTTCCTTTGCTTTAAATGCAATTCCAGTCTACCTCCTGAAATCGGTTTCCTGCAATTCTGCCCCGCTTTCAAGTCCTCTTGGCAGCCTTACTTCAGTATATTTTTGGACGATAGCTGTCATTTATAACTCTGCAGGTTTGTGAATTACAGTGCCCCTGAGCTCCTTTCTTCAACTCGCTTTCTCGTGAGCTGGCCGCAACACCGCAGGATGGCTTCAGGCCCTAATCTGGTTCCGGCACGGCACGCTGAGCCTTTGGTTAATTCCTCTTCCTGGTGGGAAATGAGAGTTAAATTTGCCCGTCCAGACACCTCCAGCTAGTCTGTCATTGGTTCTCCCTATTCCTGTTCATCTTCCGCAGAAATTGCAAACTGGGCCAAACAGGAGGTTAAAGGCACTGACTCTCCAAGTCGGGAGAGTGTTAGTAAAGCGTCTGGAATGTTGCACCCGAGTACCAGGGGACGAAAACTGAGACATATTGGAACACGTCTCCCGATCACACGGTTGATCATACTCTGGGTTCCACATGCATGTTTTAGCTGAAGGAAGAATCCCTTAAACCTGGAGAGTTGAGACCCGTGGAATGGGTACCATGCAATATGACTTCAAAGGGTCTTCATTTGCTCACCGAACCTCTCCAATCCTATCACTGCTGCGTTTATGCCCCTGTACACACACTTGATTCTCTTTCAGAGACATAGCAATCCATAGGTTTTAAGATACTTCCTAGTCAGGTACACTCTTAGGCATTTAATATGGGGTGTTGAGTCCATTTCGTTGAGCAAGGAGTAGCTCTTGTCTATTCCATATTTGGCTTAAGGAACTTTATCTGTGCTCATTTCAATCTCTGGTTTTATGCAGCACCCCAACTCACCTTTCCCCTTAAGCAAGCATAAGTTGGTTTTCTAAATTTGAGACCCTGTTCTGTTTTGTAATTCAGTTCCTGTGTCGCCAAGTTTACATTCCGTGTATTAGTGATATCTTATGATGTTTCTTTTTCTGTGTGACTTATTTCAGTTAGAATCATCGTACCTGAATCCACTCATTATGCTGCTACGGGCCTGATGACATAGATTTCATTGCTGAGTGATACTGCATTGTACGTAAGTACCACAACTTCTTTATCCATTTTTCACTTTCTGCGATATTGAACTTGTACCGTAAACCAGGTTCTTGTAAACAGAGCCGTCCCAACCTTTGGGGTGGCTGTGTCTTTTTGATTTTAATTTCCCTAAGCTATAGGACCATAAGTGGAAGTGCCCTAGGCTCTGTTGCTTTGTTTTTTAGATGTTTCAGGAAACACCATACACTTCTCCCGAGTGGCTGTTGGCAATTGACATCCCGCCCATCAGCATAACAAGGCTCCCAGTTCTCCATGGCCTGTCCTGCCTTTCTGGATTTTACACTTTTTTCAGATGGCCCTTTTGACCGGGGGGAAGTGAGACTTCATTGTAGTGCAGATTTCCTTTGCAAGCTTGCTTGGTTGGCCAAAAAGGGCGTATGCGTTTTTTCCTGAATATATTCAGGAGAAAACGCATACGCCCTTTTTGGCCAAGTGCATCATTGTGGACGTTCTGCCTCTTTTCCTTTGCTTTAAATGCAATTCCAGTCTACCTCCTGAAATCGGTTTCCTGCAATTCTGCCCCGCTTTCAAGTCCTCTTGGCAGCCTTACTTCAGTATATTTTTGGACGATAGCTGTCATTTATAACTCTGCAGGTTTGTGAATTACAGTGCCCCTGAGCTCCTTTCTTCAACTGGCTTTCTCGTGAGCTGGCCGCAACACCGCAGGATGGCTTCAGGCCCTAATCTGGTTCCGGCACGGCACGCTGAGCCTTTGGTTAATTCCTCTTCCTGGTGGGAAATGAGAGTTAAATTTGCCCGTCCACACACCTCCAGCTAGTCTGTCATTGGTTCTCCCTATTCCTGTTCATCTTCCGCAGAAATTGCAAACTGGGCCAAACAGGAGGTTAAAGGCACTGACTCTCCAAGTCGGGAGAGTGTTAGTAAAGCGTCTGGAATGTTGCACCCGAGTACCAGGGGACGAAAACTGACACATATTGGAACACGTCTCCCGATCACACGGTTGATCATACTCTGGGTTCCACATGCATGTTTTAGCTGAAGGAAGAATCCCTTCAACCTGGAGAGTTGAGACCCGTGGAATGGGTACCATGCAATATGACTTCAAAGGGTCTTCATTTGCTCACCGAACCTCTCCAATCCTATCACTGCTGCGTTTATGCCCCTGTACACACGCTTGATTCTCTTTCAGAGACATAGCAATCCATAGGTTTTAAGATACTTCCTAGTCAGGTACACTCTTAGGCATTTAATATGGTGTGTTGAGTCCATTTCGTTGAGCAAGGAGTAGCTCTTGTCTATTCCATATTTGGCTTAAGGAACTTTATCTGTGCTCATTTCAATCTCTGGTTTTATGCAGCACCCCAACTCACCTTTCCCCTTAAGCAAGCATAAGTTGGTTTTCTAAATTTGAGACCCTGTTCTGTTTTGGAATTCAGTTCCTGTGTCGCCAAGTTTACATTCCGTGTATTAGTGATATCTTATGATGTTTCTTTTCCTGTGTGACTTATTTCAGTTAGAATCATCATACCTGAATCCACTCATTATGCTGCTATGGGCCTGATGACATAGATTTCATTGCTGAGTGATACTGCATTGTACGTAAGTACCACAACTTCTTTATCCATTTTTCACTTTCTGCGATATTGAACTTGTACCGTAAACCAGGTTCTTGTAAACAGAGCCGTCCCAATCTTTGGGGTGGCTGTGTCTTTTTGATTTTAATTTCCCTAAGCTATAGGACCATAAGTGGAAGTGCCCTAGGCTCTGTTGCTTTGTTTTTTAGATGTTTCAGGAAACACCATACACTTCTCCCGAGTGGCTGTTGGCAATTGACATCCCGCCCATCAGCATAACAAGGCTCCCAGTTCTCCATGGCCTGTCCTGCCTTTCTGGATTTTACACTTTTTTCAGATGGCCCTTTTGACCGGGGGGAAGTGAGACTTCATTGTAGTGCAGATTTCCTTTGCAAGCTTGCTTGGTTGGCCAAAAAGGGCGTATGCGTTTTTTCCTGAATATATTCAGGAAAAAACGCATACGCCCTTTTTGGCCAAGTGCATCATTGTGGACGTTCTGCCTCTTTTCCTATGCTTTCAATGCAATTCCAGTCTACCTCCTGAAATCGGTTTCCTGCAATTCTGCCCCGCTTTCAAGTCCTCTTGGCAGCCTTACTTCAGTATATTTTTGGACGATAGCTGTCATTTATAACTCTGCAGGTTTGTGAATTACAGTGCCCCTGAGCTCCTTTCTTCAACTCGCTTTCTCGTGAGCTGGCCGCAACACCGCAGGATGGCTTCAGGCCCTAATCTGGTTCCGGCACGGCACGCTGAGCCTTTGGTTAATTCCTCTTCCTGGTGGGAAATGAGAGTTAAATTTGCCCGTCCAGACACCTCCAGCTAGTCTCTCATTGGTTCTCCCTATTCCTGTTCATCTTCCGCAGAAATTGCAAACTGGGCCAAACAGGAGGTTAAAGGCACTGACTCTCCAAGTCGGGAGAGTGTTAGTAAAGCGTCTGGAATGTTGCACCCGAGTACCAGGGGACGAAAACTGACACATATTGGAACACGTCTCCCGATCACACGGTTGATCATACTCTGGGTTCCACATGCATGTTTTAGCTGAAGGAAGAATCCCTTAAACCTGGAGAGTTGAGACCCGTGGAATGGGTACCATGCAATATGACTTCAAAGGGTCTTCATTTGCTCACCGAACCTCTCCAATCCTATCACTGCTGCGTTTATGCCCCTGTACACACACTTGATTCTCTTTCAGAGACATAGCAATCCATAGGTTTTAAGATACTTCCTAGTCAGGTACACTCTTAGGCATTTAATATGGGGTGTTGAGTCCATTTCGTTGAGCAAGGAGTAGCTCTTGTCTATTCCATATTTGGCTTAAGGAACTTTATCTGTGCTCATTTCAATCTCTGGTTTTATGCAGCACCCCAACTCACCTTTCCCCTTAAGCAAGCATAAGTTGGTTTTCTAAATTTGAGACCCTGTTCTGTTTTGTAATTCAGTTCCTGTGTCGCCAAGGTTACATTCCGTGTATTAGTGATATCTTATGATGTTTCTTTTTCTGTGTGACTTATTTCAGTTAGAATCATCATACCTGAATCCACTCATTATGCTGCTACGGGCCTGATGACATAGATTTCATTGCTGAGTGATACTGCATTGTACGTAAGTACCACAACTTCTTTATCCATTTTTCACTTTCTGCGATATTGAACTTGTACCGTAAACCAGGTTCTTGTAAACAGAGCCGTCCCAACCTTTGGGGTGGCTGTGTCTTTTTGATTTTAATTTCCCTAAGCTATAGGACCATAAGTGGAAGTGCCCTAGGCTCTGTTGCTTTGTTTTTTAGATGTTTCAGGAAACACCATACACTTCTCCCGAGTGGCTGTTGGCAATTGACATCCCGCCCATCAGCATAACAAGGCTCCCAGTTCTCCATGGCCTGTCCTGCCTTTGTGGATTTTACACTTTTTTCAGATGGCCCTTTTGACCGGGGGGAAGTGAGACTTCATTGTAGTGCAGATTTCCTTTGCAAGCTTGCTTGGTTGGCCAAAAAGGGCGTATGCGTTTTTTCCTGAATATATTCAGGAAAAAACGCATACGCCCTTTTTGGCCAAGTGCATCATTGTGGACGTTCTGCCTCTTTTCCTATGCTTTCAATGCAATTCCAGTCTACCTCCTGAAATCGGTTTCCTGCAATTCTGCCCCGCTTTCAAGTCCTCTTGGCAGCCTTACTTCAGTATATTTTTGGACGATAGCTGTCATTTATAACTCTGCAGGTTTGTGAATTACAGTGCCCCTGAGCTCCTTTCTTCAACTCGCTTTCTCGTGAGCTGGCCGCAACACCGCAGGATGGCTTCAGGCCCTAATCTGGTTCCGGCACGGCACGCTGAGCCTTTGGTTAATTCCTCTTCCTGGTGGGAAATGAGAGTTAAATTTGCCCGTCCAGACACCTCCAGCTAGTCTGTCATTGGTTCTCCCTATTCCTGTTCATCTTCCGCAGAAATTGCAAACTGGGCCAAACAGGAGGTTAAAGGCACTGACTCTCCAAGTCGGGAGAGTGTTAGTAAAGCGTCTGGAATGTTGCACCCGAGTACCAGGGGACGAAAACTGACACATATTGGAACACGTCTCCCGATCACACGGTTGATCATACTCTGGGTTCCACATGCATGTTTTAGCTGAAGGAAGAATACCTTCAACCTGGAGAGTTGAGACCCGTGGAATGGGTACCATGCAATATGACTTCAAAGGGTCTTCATTTGCTCACCGAACCTCTCCAATCCTATCACTGCTGCGTTTATGCCCCTGTACACACGCTTGATTCTCTTTCAGAGACATAGCAATCCATAGGTTTTAAGATACTTCCTAGTCAGGTACACTCTTAGGCATTTAATATGGGGTGTTGAGTCCATTTCGTTGAGCAAGGAGTAGCTCTTGTCTATTCCATATTTGGCTTAAGGAACTTTATCTGTGCTCATTTCAATCTCTGGTTTTATGCAGCACCCCAACTCACCTTTCCCCTTAAGCAAGCATAAGTTGGTTTTCTAAATTTGAGACCCTGTTCTGTTTTGTAATTCAGTTCCTGTGTCACCAAGGTTACATTCCGTGTATTAGTGATATCTTATGATGTTTCTTTTTCTGTGTGACTTATTTCAGTTAGAATCATCGTACCTGAATCCACTCATTATGCTGCTACGGGCCTGATGACATAGATTTCATTGCTGAGTGATACTGCATTGTACGTAAGTACCACAACTTCTTTATCCATTTTTCACTTTCTGCGATATTGAACTTGTACCGTAAACCAGGTTCTTGTAAACAGAGCCGTCCCAACCTTTGGGGTGGCTGTGTCTTTTTGATTTTAATTTCCCTAAGCTATAGGACCATAAGTCGAAGTGCCCTAGGCTCTGTTGCTTTGTTTTTTAGATGTTTCAGGAAACACCATACACTTCTCCCGAGTGGCTGTTGGCAATTGACATCCCGCCCATCAGCATAACAAGGCTCCCAGTTCTCCATGGCCTGTCCTGCCTTTCTGGATTTTACACTTTTTTCAGATGGCCCTTTTGACCGGGGGGAAGTGAGACTTCATTGTAGTGCAGATTTCCTTTGCAAGCTTGCTTGGTTGGCCAAAAAGGGCGTATGCGTTTTTTCCTGAATATATTCAGGAAAAAACGCATACGCCCTTTTTGGCCAAGTGCATCATTGTGGACGTTCTGCCTCTTTTCCTATGCTTTCAATGCAATTCCAGTCTACCTCCTGAAATCGGTTTCCTGCAATTCTGCCCCGCTTTCAAGTCCTCTTGGCAGCCTTACTTCAGTATATTTTTGGACGATAGCTGTCATTTATAACTCTGCAGGTTTGTGAATTACAGTGCCCCTGAGCTCCTTTCTTCAACTCGCTTTCTCGTGAGCTGGCCGCAACACCGCAGGATGGCTTCAGGCCCTAATCTGGTTCCGGCACGGCACGCTGAGCCTTTGGTTAATTCCTCTTCCTGGTGGGAAATGAGAGTTAAATTTGCCCGTCCAGACACCTCCAGCTAGTCTCTCATTGGTTCTCCCTATTCCTGTTCATCTTCCGCAGAAATTGCAAACTGGGCCAAACAGGAGGTTAAAGGCACTGACTCTCCAAGTCGGGAGAGTGTTAGTAAAGCGTCTGGAATGTTGCACCCGAGTACCAGGGGACGAAAACTGACACATATTGGAACACGTCTCCCGATCACACGGTTGATCATACTCTGGGTTCCACATGCATGTTTTAGCTGAAGGAAGAATCCCTTAAACCTGGAGAGTTGAGACCCGTGGAATGGGTACCATGCAATATGACTTCAAAGGGTCTTCATTTGCTCACCGAACCTCTCCAATCCTATCACTGCTGCGTTTATGCCCCTGTACACACACTTGATTCTCTTTCAGAGACATAGCAATCCATAGGTTTTAAGATACTTCCTAGTCAGGTACACTCTTAGGCATTTAATATGGGGTGTTGAGTCCATTTCGTTGAGCAAGGAGTAGCTCTTGTCTATTCCATATTTGGCTTAAGGAACTTTATCTGTGCTCATTTCAATCTCTGGTTTTATGCAGCACCCCAACTCACCTTTCCCCTTAAGCAAGCATAAGTTGGTTTTCTAAATTTGAGACCCTGTTCTGTTTTGTAATTCAGTTCCTGTGTCGCCAAGGTTACATTCCGTGTATTAGTGATATCTTATGATGTTTCTTTTTCTGTGTGACTTATTTCAGTTAGAATCATCATACCTGAATCCACTCATTATGCTGCTACGGGCCTGATGACATAGATTTCATTGCTGAGTGATACTGCATTGTACGTAAGTACCACAACTTCTTTATCCATTTTTCACTTTCTGCGATATTGAACTTGTACCGTAAACCAGGTTCTTGTAAACAGAGCCGTCCCAACCTTTGGGGTGGCTGTGTCTTTTTGATTTTAATTTCCCTAAGCTATAGGACCATAAGTGGAAGTGCCCTAGGCTCTGTTGCTTTGTTTTTTAGATGTTTCAGGAAACACCATACACTTCTCCCGAGTGGCTGTTGGCAATTGACATCCCGCCCATCAGCATAACAAGGCTCCCAGTTCTCCATGGCCTGTCCTGCCTTTGTGGATTTTACACTTTTTTCAGATGGCCCTTTTGACCGGGGGGAAGTGAGACTTCATTGTAGTGCAGATTTCCTTTGCAAGCTTGCTTGGTTGGCCAAAAAGGGCGTATGCGTTTTTTCCTGAATATATTCAGGAAAAAACGCATACGCCCTTTTTGGCCAAGTGCATCATTGTGGACGTTCTGCCTCTTTTCCTATGCTTTCAATGCAATTCCAGTCTACCTCCTGAAATCGGTTTCCTGCAATTCTGCCCCGCTTTCAAGTCCTCTTGGCAGCCTTACTTCAGTATATTTTTGGACGATAGCTGTCATTTATAACTCTGCAGGTTTGTGAATTACAGTGCCCCTGAGCTCCTTTCTTCAACTCGCTTTCTCGTGAGCTGGCCGCAACACCGCAGGATGGCTTCAGGCCCTAATCTGGTTCCGGCACGGCACGCTGAGCCTTTGGTTAATTCCTCTTCCTGGTGGGAAATGAGAGTTAAATTTGCCCGTCCAGACACCTCCAGCTAGTCTGTCATTGGTTCTCCCTATTCCTGTTCATCTTCCGCAGAAATTGCAAACTGGGCCAAACAGGAGGTTAAAGGCACTGACTCTCCAAGTCGGGAGAGTGTTAGTAAAGCGTCTGGAATGTTGCACCCGAGTACCAGGGGACGAAAACTGACACATATTGGAACACGTCTCCCGATCACACGGTTGATCATACTCTGGGTTCCACATGCATGTTTTAGCTGAAGGAAGAATACCTTCAACCTGGAGAGTTGAGACCCGTGGAATGGGTACCATGCAATATGACTTCAAAGGGTCTTCATTTGCTCACCGAACCTCTCCAATCCTATCACTGCTGCGTTTATGCCCCTGTACACACGCTTGATTCTCTTTCAGAGACATAGCAATCCATAGGTTTTAAGATACTTCCTAGTCAGGTACACTCTTAGGCATTTAATATGGGGTGTTGAGTCCATTTCGTTGAGCAAGGAGTAGCTCTTGTCTATTCCATATTTGGCTTAAGGAACTTTATCTGTGCTCATTTCAATCTCTGGTTTTATGCAGCACCCCAACTCACCTTTCCCCTTAAGCAAGCATAAGTTGGTTTTCTAAATTTGAGACCCTGTTCTGTTTTGTAATTCAGTTCCTGTGTCACCAAGGTTACATTCCGTGTATTAGTGATATCTTATGATGTTTCTTTTTCTGTGTGACTTATTTCAGTTAGAATCATCGTACCTGAATCCACTCATTATGCTGCTACGGGCCTGATGACATAGATTTCATTGCTGAGTGATACTGCATTGTACGTAAGTACCACAACTTCTTTATCCATTTTTCACTTTCTGCGATATTGAACTTGTACCGTAAACCAGGTTCTTGTAAACAGAGCCGTCCCAACCTTTGGGGTGGCTGTGTCTTTTTGATTTTAATTTCCCTAAGCTATAGGACCATAAGTCGAAGTGCCCTAGGCTCTGTTGCTTTGTTTTTTAGATGTTTCAGGAAACACCATACACTTCTCCCGAGTGGCTGTTGGCAATTGACATCCCGCCCATCAGCATAACAAGGCTCCCAGTTCTCCATGGCCTGTCCTGCCTTTCTGGATTTTACACTTTTTTCAGATGGCCCTTTTGACCGGGGGGAAGTGAGACTTCATTGTAGTGCAGATTTCCTTTGCAAGCTTGCTTGGTTGGCCAAAAAGGGCGTATGCGTTTTTTCCTGAATATATTCAGGAAAAAACGCATACGCCCTTTTGGGCCAAGTGCATCATTGTGGACGTTCTGCCTCTTTTCCTATGCTTTCAATGCAATTCCAGTCTACCTCCTGAAATCGGTTTCCTGCAATTCTGCCCCGCTTTCAAGTCCTCTTGGCAGCCTTACTTCAGTATATTTTTGGACGATAGCTGTCATTTATAACTCTGCAGGTTTGTGAATTACAGTGCCCCTGAGCTCCTTTCTTCAACTCGCTTTCTCGTGAGCTGGCCGCAACACCGCAGGATGGCTTCAGGCCCTAATCTGGTTCCGGCACGGCACGCTGAGCCTTTGGTTAATTCCTCTTCCTGGTGGGAAATGAGAGTTAAATTTGCCCATCCAGACACCTCCATCTGGTCTCTCATTGGTTCTCCCTATTCCTGTTCATCTTCCGCAGAAATTGCAAACTGGGCCAAACAGGAGGTTAAAGGCACTGACTCTCCAAGTCGGGAGAGTGTTAGTAAAGCGTCTGGAATGTTGCACCCGAGTACCAGGGGACGAAAACTGACACATATTGGAACACGTCTCCCGATCACACGGTTGATCATACTCTGGGTTCCACATGCATGTTTTAGCTGAAGGAAGAATACCTTCAACCTGGAGAGTTGAGACCCGTGGAATGGGTACCATGCAATATGACTTCAAAGGGTCTTCATTTGCTCACCGAACCTCTCCAATCCTATCACTGCTGCGTTTATGCCCCTGTACACACGCTTGATTCTCTTTCAGAGACATAGCAATCCATAGGTTTTAAGATACTTCCTAGTCAGGTACACTCTTAGGCATTTAATATGGGGTGTTGAGTCCATTTCGTTGAGCAAGGAGTAGCTCTTGTCTATTCCATATTTGGCTTAAGGAAATTTATCTGTGCTCATTTCAATCTCTGGTTTTATGCAGCACCCCAACTCACCTTTCCCCTTAAGCAAGCATAAGTTGGTTTTCTAAATTTGAGACCCTGTTCTGTTTTGTAATTCAGTTCCTGTGTAGCCAAGTTTACATTCCGTGTATTAGTAATATCTTATGATGTTTCTTTTTCTGTGTGACTTATTTCAGTTAGAATCATCGTACCTGAATCCACTCATTATGCTGCTACGGGCCTGATGACATAGATTTCATTGCTGAGTGATACTGCATTGTACGTAAGTACCACAACTTCTTTATCCATTTTTCACTTTCTGCGATATTGAACTTGTACCGTAAACCAGGTTCTTGTAAACAGAGCCGTCCCAACCTTTGGGGTGGCTGTGTCTTTTTGATTTTAATTTCCCTAAGCTATAGGACCATAAGTGGAAGTGCCCTAGGCTCTGTTGCTTTGTTTTTTAGATGTTTCAGGAAACACCATACACTTCTCCCGAGTGGCTGTTGGCAATTGACATCCCGCCCATCAGCATAACAAGGCTCCCAGTTCTCCATGGCCTGTCCTGCCTTTCTGGATTTTACACTTTTTTCAGATGGCCCTTTTGACCGGGGGGAAGTGAGACTTCATTGTAGTGCAGATTTCCTTTGCAACCTTGCTTGGATGGCCAAAAAGGGCGTATGCGTTTTTTCCTGAATATATTCAGGAAAAAACGCATACGCCCTTTTTGGCCAAGTGCATCATTGTGGACGTTCTGCCTCTTTTCCTATGCTTTAAATGCAATTCCAGTCTACCTCCTGAAATCGGTTTCCTGCAATTCTGCCCCGCTTTCAAGTCCTCTTGGCAGCCTTACTTCAGTATATATTTGGACGATAGCTGTCATTTATACCTCTGCAGTTTTGTGAATTACAGTGCCTATGAGCTCCTTTCTTCAACTCGCTTTCTCGTGAGCTGGCCGCAACACCGCAGGATGGCTTCAGGCCCTAATCTGGTTCCGGCACGGCACGCTGAGCCTTTGGTTAATTCCTCTTCCTGGTGAGAAATGAGAGTTAAATTTGCCCGTCCACACACCTCCAGCTAGTCTGTCATTGGTTCTCCCTATTCCTGTTCATCTTCCGCAGAAATTGCAAACTGGGCCAAACAGGAGGTTAAAGGCACTGACTCTCCAAGTCGGGAGAGTGTTAGTAAAGCGTCTGGAATGTTGCACCCGAGTACCAGGGGACGAAAACTGACACATATTGGAACACGTCTCCCGATCACACGGTTGATCATACTCTGGGTTCCACATGCATGTTTTAGCTGAAGGAAGAATACCTTCAACCTGGAGAGTTGAGACCCGTGGAATGGGTACCATGCAATATGACTTCAAAGGGTCTTCATTTGCTCACCGAACCTCTCCAATCCTATCACTGCTGCGTTTATGCCCCTGTACACACGCTTGATTCTCTTTCGGAGACATAGCAGTCCATAGGTTTTAAGATACTTCCTAGTCAGGTACATACTTAGGCGTTTAATATGGGGTGTTGAGTCCATTTCGTTGAGCAAGGAGTAGATCTTGTCTATTCCATATTTGGCTTAAGGAACTTTATCTGTGCTCATTTCAATCTCTGGTTTTATGCAGCACCCCAACTCACCTTTCCCCTTAAGCAAGCATAAGTTGGTTTTCTAAATTTGAGACCCTGTTCTGTTTTGGAATTCAGTTCCTGTGTAGCCAAGTTTACATTCCGTGTAGTAGTGATAACTTATGATGTTTCTTTTTCTGTGTGACTTATTTCAGTTAGAATCATCGTACCTGAATCCACTCATTATGCTGCTATGGGCCTGATGACATAGATTTCATTGCTGTGTGATATTGCATTGTACGTAAGTACCACAACTTCTTTATCCATTTTTCACTTTCTGCGATATTGAACTTGTACCGTAAACCAGGTTCTTGTAAACAGAGCCGTCCCAACATTTGGGGTGGCTGTGTCTTTTTGATTTTAATTTCCCTAAGCTATAAGACCATAAGTGGAAGTGCCCTAGGCTCTGTTGCTTTGTTTTTTAGATGTTTCAGGAAACACCATACACTTCTCCCGAGTGGCTGTTGGCAATTGACATCCCGCCCATCAGCATAACAAGGCTCCCAGTTCTCCATGGCCTGTCCTGCCTTTCTGGATTTTACACTTTTTGCAGATGGCCCTTTTGACCGGGGGGAAGTGAGCCTTCATTGTAGTGCAGATTTCCTTTGCAAGCTTGCTTGGTTGGCCAAAAAGGGCGTATGCGTTTTTTCCTAAATATATTCAGGAAAAAACGCATATGCCCTTTTTGGCCAAGTGCATCATTGTGGACGTTCTGCCTCTTTTCCTATGCTTTAAATGCAATTCCAGTCTACCTCCTGAAATCGGTTTCCTGCAATTCTGCCCCACTTTCAAGTCCTCTTGGCAGCCTTACTTCAGTATATTTTTGGACGATAGCTGTCATTTATAACTCTGCAGGTTTGTGAATTACAGTGCCCCTGAGCTCCTTTCTTCAACTCGCTTTCTCGTGAGCTGGCCGCAACACCGCAGGATGGCTTCAGGCCCTAATCTGGTTCCGGCACGGCACGCTGAGCCTTTGGTTATTTCCTCTTCCTGGTGGGAAATGAGAGTTAAATTTGCCCGTCCAGACACCTCCACCTAGTCTGTCATTGGTTCTCCCTATTCCTGTTCATCTTCCGCAGAAATTGCAAACTGGGCCAAACAGGAGGTTAAAGGCTCTGACTCTCCAGGTCGGGAGAGTGTTAGTAAAGCGTCTGGAATGTTGCACCCGAGTACCAAGGGACGAAAACTGAGACATATTTGAACACGTCTCCCGTTCACACGGTTGATCATACTCTGGGTTCCACATGCATGTTTTAGCTGAAGAAAGAATACCTTAAACCTGGAGAGTTGAGACCCGTGGAATGGGTACCATGCAATATGACTTCAAAGGGTCTTCATTTGCTCACCGAACCTCTCCAATCCTATCACTGCTGCGTTTATGCCCCTGTACACACGCTTGATTCTCTTTCGGAGACATAGCAGTCCATAGGTTTTAAGATACTTCCTAGTCAGGTACATACTTAGGCGTTTAATATGGGGTGTTGAGTCCATTTCGTTGAGCAAGGAGTAGTTCTTGTCTATTCCATATTTGGCTTAAGGAACTTTATCTGTGCTCATTTCAATCTCTGGTTTTATGCAGCACCCCAACTCACCTTTCCCCTTAAGCAAGCATAAGTTGGTTTTCTAAATTTGAGACCCTGTTCTGTTTTGGAATTCAGTTCCTGTGTAGCCAAGTTTACATTCCGTGTAGTAGTGATAACTTATGATGTTTCTTTTTCTGTGTGACTTATTTCAGTTAGAATCATCGTACCTGAATCCACTCATTATGCTGCTACGGGCCTGATGACATAGATTTCATTGCTGAGTGATACTGCATTGTACGTAAGTACCACAACTTCTTTATCCATTTTTCACTTTCTGCGATATTGAAATTGTACCGTAAATCAGGTTCTTGTAAACAGAGCCGTCCCAACCTTTGGGGTGGCTGTGTCTTTTGATTTTAATTTCCCTAAGCTATAGGACCATAAGTGGAAGTGCCCTAGGCTCTGTTGCTTTGTTTTTTAGATGTTTCAGGAAACACCATACACTTCTCCCCAGTGGCTGTTGGCAATTTACATCCCGCCCATCAGCATAACAAGGCTCCCAGTTCTCCATGGCCTGTCCTGCCTTTCTGGATTTTACACTTTTTTCAGATGGCCCTTTTGACCGGGGGGAAGTGAGACTTCATTGTAGTGCAGATTTCCTTTGCAAGCTTGCTTGGTTGGCCAAAAAGGGCGTATGCGTTTTTTCCTGAATATATTCAGGAAAAAACGCATACACCCTTTTTGGCCAAGTGCATCATTATGGACGTTCTGCCTCTTTTCCTATGCTTTAAATGCAATTCCAGTCTACCTCCTGAAATCGGTTTCCTGCAATTCTGCCCCGCTTTCAAGTCCTCTTGGCAGCCTTACTTCAGTATATTTTTGGACGATAGCTGTCATTTATAACTCTGCAGGTTTGTGAATTACAGTGCCCCTGAGCTCCTTTCTTCAACTCGCTTTCTCGTGAGCTGGCCGCAACACCGCAGGATTGCTTCAGGCCCTAATCTGGTTCCGGCACGGCACGCTGAGCCTCTGGTTAATACCTCTTCCTGGTGCGAAATGAGAGTTAAATTTGCCCATCCAGACACCTCCATATAGTCTGTCATTGGTTCTCGCTATTCCTGTTCATCTTCCGCAGAAATTGCAAACTGGGCCAAACAGGAGGTTAAAGGCGCTGACTCTCCAAGTCGGGAGAGGGTTAGTAAAGCGTCTGGCATGTTGCACCCGAGTACCAGGGAACGAAAAGTGAGACACATTTGAACATGTTTCTCGATCACATGTTGGATCATACTCTGGGCTCCACATGCATGTTTTAGCTGAAGGAAGTATCCCTTAAACCTGGAGAGTTGAGACCCATGGAATGGGTACCATGCAATATGACTTCAAAGGTCTTCATTTGCTCACCGAACCTCACCAATCTTATGAGCCCCAAGTGTCCAGCCTTATGTGTCATCCAGCTCTGGGTGTAGATGTGGTAAATGCAGGTTGCATCAGAAGCCTTGAATGAATTACTTAAGTATTTCTCTCTATTTCACTGTCATTGTGTTTCGTTTAAGAAATTTATTTTTATTATGGGATTTACCTGATTTTCACTGCTTTAATGCCACTGTACACACTCTTGATTCTCTTACAGAGATATATAAATCCATAAGTTTTATGATTCTTACTAGTCAGGTATATTCCTAGGCGTTGAGTATGGGGTGTTGAGTCCATTTCGTTGAGCAAGGAGTAGCTCTTGTCTATTCCATATTTGGCTTAAGGAACTTTATCTGTGCTCATTTCAATCTCTGGTTTTATGCAGCACCCCAACTCACCTTTCCCCTTAAGCAAGCATAAGTTGGGTTTCTAAATTTGAGACCCTGTTCTGTTTTGGAATTCAGTTCCTGTGTAGCCAAGTTTACATTCCGTGTATTAGTGATACCTTATGATGTTTCTTTTTCTGTGTGACTTATTTCAGTTAGATTCATCGTACTTAGTCCACTCATTATGCTGCTACGGGCCTGATGACATAGATTTCATTGCTGAGTGATATTGCATTGTACGTAAGTACCACAACTTCTTTATCCATTTTTCACTTTCTGCGATATTGAACTTGTACCGTATATGAGGTTCTTGTAAACAGAGCCATCCCAAACTTTGGGGTGGCTGTGTCTTTTTGATTTTAATTGCCCTAAACTATAGTACCATAAGTGGAAGTGCCCTAGGCTCTGTTGCTTTGTTTTTTAGATGTTTCAGGAAACACCAAACACTTCTCCAGAGTGGCTGTTGGCAATTTACATCCTGCCCATCAGCATAAGATGGCTCCCAGTTCTCCATGGCCTGTCATGCCTTTATGGATTTTACACTTTTTTCAGATGGCCCTTTTGACCAGGGGGAATTGAGACTTCATTGTAGTGCAGATTTCCTTTGCAAGCTTGCTTGGTTGGCCAAAAAGGGCGTATGCGTTTTTTCCTGAATATATTCAGGAAAAAACGCATACGCCCTTTTTGGGCAAGTCAGGTTTTTGAATTGCAGTGGCCCTTAGCTCCATTTTTCAGCTCTTAGTTTTGTGATCTTGCCCCATAACCACAGGATTCCTTGAAGCCCTATTCTTCTTCTGGGGCACCTTGCTGTGCCTTTGGTTCATTCTTCTTACTGATGTGAAATTAGAGTGACATGTGCCCATTGAAACCGCTACAGCTAGTTTCTCACTGGTTCCCCCTATTCCCATTCATCCTCCGCACTAACTGAAGACTGTGCGATACCAGAACTTAAAGGCATTGACTCTCCATGTGGGGATGTTGTTAGTAAAGCGGCTGGAATGTCGATCCGGAGCCCCAGGAGAGGAAAAATGTGGTGCGTTTTAGAAACCTTTCCCGATCATATGGTATACCAGTCGCTGGGTTTCCCAAGCATGGTTTAGCTGTAGGAAGATTCCCTTCAACCTGGAGTGTTGGGACCCTTGGAATGAGTAGCATGAAGTATTGCATTAAACTTTCGGCAGTTGCTCACCGAAGCTCACCAATCCTCTCAGCCCCAAGTGTCCAGCCTTATGTCTTATCCAGCTGTGGGTTTATATGTGGTCAATCCAGGTTGCATCACAGCCCCTGAGCGAATTTTGTAAGAATTTTTCTCTCTTTCATTGTTTCTGCGTTTTGTTTTTAAAATTTATTTCTATAATGGGGTTTAGCTCATTTTCACTGCTGTGTTTGTGCCGCTCTGCACACACTTGATTCCCTTATGGAGATATATCAATACATGGGTTTTAAGATTCTTATTACTCAGATATATTTCTCTGCGGTGTATAGGGTGTGTTGAGGCCAGTTCATTGAGCAAGGTGTAGATCTTGTCTAATACCTATTTGGTTTCTTGAACGGTATCTGTGCTAATTTCAAACTCTGGTTTTATGCATCACCCCACCTCTCCTTTCCCCTTAAGCTGACATAAGTGTGTTTTCTAAATGTGAGACACTGTTCTGTTCTGTAATTCATTTCTTGTGCAGCCATATTTACCCTCCCTCTATAAGTGATATCTTATGATATGTTTCTTTTTCTGTTTGACTTATTTCAAGTAGTATTATCGGACCTAAATCCACTCTTTATCCTTCTACTAGCCTTATTACATTGATTTCATGGTGAAGAGATATTCCATTGTACATAAGTACCACATCTTCTTTATCCATTGTTCTCTTTCCTGGGATATTTAAGGTGTACTGAAGTTGAGGTTCTTGTAAACAGAGTAGCCCTAAACTGTGGTGTGCTTGTGTCTTGTTGATTTTTAGACTTCCCTAGATATACTCCCATGATTGGAAGTGTCCTATGCTCTGTAGCTCTGTTTTTAGATGATTTAGGAACCACCATACACTTCTCCAGAGTGGCTCTCGGCAGTTCACACACTGCCCATCAGCGTATAAAGGCTCCCTGTTCTCCATGGCCTGTCCTGCATTTCTGGTTTTTACAATTTTTTAGGATGGCCCTTTTGACCGGTGGGAAATGAGACTTCTTTGTTGTGCACATTTGCATTGCTTGCTTGCTTCGTTGCCCATAAAGTGCGTATGCGTTTTTTCCTGGATATAATCAGGAAAACTCGCATACGCCCTTTTGGGCCAACTGCATCATTGTCGAAATTCTGCCGCTTTTCATGTGCGTTAAAGACGAGTCCAATCTATCTCTTGAAATCTGTTTCTTGCAATTCTGTCTTGCATTCAGATCCTCTTCTTTGCCTTACCTCAACATATTTTTGGACGTTAGTTTTCATTTATAACTCTGCAGGTTTGTGAATTGCAGTGACCCTGAGCTCCATGTTTTAAGTTGCTCTTTTGTGAGCTGGCCTCAAACGCGCAGGATTGCTTCAGGCCCTATTTTGGCTCTGGCGAGGCAGGCTGAGCCTTTTTTTAATTCTTATTCTTAATGGGAAATTAGAGTGATATGTGCCCGTCCAAACCCCTACAACTCTTCTCTCATTGGTTCCCCCTCTTCCCGTTCATCCTCCTCACAATTTGCAAAATGTGTGAAACAGAAGTTTAAATGTGCTGATTCTCCAAGTGGGGAGCTTCTAAGTAACGTGGCTGGAATGGTGAACAGGAGCACCAGGAGAGGATAAATGAGGTGCATTTTAGACACATCTCCCGATCACATGGTGTACAGTCCTCTGGGTTTTCCATGCATGTTTTAGCTGTAGGAAGAGCCCTTGAACCTGCAGATTTGGGACCCATTGAATGGGTACCAGGTAGTATTACTTTAAAGGGTGTGCATTTCCTCACCCAACCTCACATTTCTCTTAGCGCAAACAGTTTCCAGCCTTATGTCTCATCCTGCTGTGGGTCTAGATGTGTTCAATCCATGTTGCATCACCGTCCCTGAGGAAAAGTTGTAAGAGGTTTTCTCTGTCTCTCTGTCGTTTATTTTTTTCAATTTATTACTATATTGGTTACAGCTGATTTTCAAAGCTCTGTTTCTTGCTGCTGTACATCCACTTGATTCACGTACAGAGAGACATCAATAAATTCTTTTTCAGATTCTTACCAGTCGTATATATTCTTTTCCGGTGACTTGAGTGTGCTGAGTGCAGTTCTTTTAGCTACCGTGTAGGCCTTGTTGATTATCAGTTTGGTATTTGGAATGGTATCTTTGCTAATTTCAACCTCCTGGATGATGCCTCACCCCTCCCCACCTTTCCCGTTTAGCAGCCTTATGCGTGTTTTCTACATATTTGACTATGTTTTTGTTTTGTAATTTATTTCATGTGTAGGCATTTTGGATTCCACCTTTAAGTGATATCTTATGATATGTGTCTTCTTCTTTTTGAATTCTGTCACTTAGAATGATCATACGTAACTCCTCCGGAGTTGTTACAGCTGGCCATATTTCATTGATTTCCAGGCTGAATAATATTCCACTCTACCTAAGTACCACATCTCTATCCATTTTTTCCCTCCAGAGACATTTAAGTTATATCCTAGTCGAGGATCTTTTAAACAGAGAGGGGGTAAACATTGGGGTGCCTGTGTCCTCTCGATTTTTGTTTTTCCCAAGATATACGCCCATGAGTGCAAGTGCCCTATGCTCTGTAGCTCATTGTTTAGATGCTTTAGTAGACACAATACACTTCTCCAGAATGGCCGTTGGCAATATACATTTCCACTATAAGTCTCACAGGGCTCCCTCTTCTCCTTGCCCTGTCCTGCATTTCTGTTGTTTACGCTTTATGAGGATGGCTCTTCTGACTGATGCGAAGTGATGTCTTTTGTAGTATTGACTTCCAGTGCCCACCTGTTTGGTTGGCTAAAAAGGTGTACGCTCTTTTCTTGAATATATACACAAAAAAATCGCGTACACCCTTTTTGGCCAACTGCAATGTTGGCAATGTTCAGCTCCTTTTCTTGTGCTTAATGGCGAGTCCTTTCTACCTCCTCAAATCCCTTTCCTGCCATTCTCCCTTGCTTACAAGTCCTTTTCTCTGACTTTCCTCAAGACATTTTTCAGTGATGGATATTTTCAACTCTGCAGTTTTGTGAATTTTACTGCCCCTGAGTTCTATTGTTCAACTTGTGTTTATGGGAACTGGCCACAAAGCAGCGGGATTTCCTCAAGCCCTATACTGTTTCCATGGGCAACCCTAGCCTTTGGTCAATTCGTCTTCCTGATTGGAAATTAGAGTGACATGTGCCTGTCTGAACACGTAGGACTTGTCTCTCATTGTTCCTCATCCTTCCGCTTCATCCTCTGGACAAATTCCAAACTGTACGCAACAGGATGTTGACAGTGCTGACATCTCCAAGTGGGGAGACTGTTAGTAAAGACGCTGGAGGGGTGAACCCGAGCACCAGGAGATGAGGAGATGAGATGCCTTTTCCAAACTCTTCCCGATCAGACGGTATACCATCCTCTGGGTGTGACAGACATGTTTTAGCAGTAGGAAGAGTCCCATTCATGTAAGGAGAACACCAGGGCTTTTTCAAAATCAGTGTCTCCCCGAAACCCAAACTGGGGAATTTTTTAAGCTACGGCTACACATATGTTCATTAAGGGCCTTGGGAAGTAGGCAGAGTCCAAACTTTAGATGATTGAAGTCTTCAGGGTCAGAAGCACTCACCACCAGCTTCCCTTAGGTTACACTTTAACTGTCATTGATAGATGATGTCAATAAAAATATCTATTCTTTTTCAGATTATTTCCCCTTATAGGTTATTGCAAAATGTTGAGTGTAGTTCCCTGTGCTATACAGTAGTTCCTTGTTGATGATCTATTTTATACATAGCAGTGTGTATGTGTTAATCCCAAACTGTTAATTTATCCCTCCTCCCACCTTTCCCCTTTGGTAATAATAAATTATAAGATTTTATACTTCTCAGAAATGGGGGAGCTGAAAGAGAGGTATCATTTTCAATGGAAAAGCATTTAAAACAAGATTGAAGGTTTAACCAAGATTATTAGATGTACATCCTTGGAAAGAAATCACTTCATTTCTCTAATATTGAGCTGACAAATAAGACAAACCTTTTCACTGAACTTGCTTATAATAAAGTGATGGAAATATCCAATGGAAGTGTTAGAAACATCTTATTTTACCCGAGCCTTATACACTGTTCTATGTTAACTACACTTTGGCTCACACATCTGTTCATTGAGGTTACAATAGTCTCAATTTCTGTTACTGATCCTCCAGAGTGGACCCCAACAAGTGTCCCCCTGCCCAGTGTCATTGGGGCCAACAGATCGAGACTGAGTGTGGTTCACAAGCAAAGGAAACTTTATATTTTGATCAGAGAATGGAGAGGTGAGAGCATGTACTACCCCGTGGGCTGTGGGCTGGGCTGCTGTGTAGAGATCCTGTCAGAGTCAGTGGGAGGGAGGGGGCGGAGCTCTCGAGGGCCGGGTTGGCTGTAGCTCAGGCTCTATATCGCGGAGTCTGCACTGGGCCCCAGGAGCTGAGGTGTCGACCCAGCCATTCTGCACTAGGAAATCTGGTCTGAAGTGCCGGGTGTGGAACCTCTGCATGCGGGACCCTAGGAGCACGTGAAATTAGACAAAGCACAAAGGATAAAAAAGGTTAGACTTGACTTTATTGCCCAGATTCTATTTTTATCTCCCAGGGATTTTTAATGGGCTTTGCTGGGGACAAACCCCCCCTCTGCCTTTTGTCCCGTTCCTCATTCTTGGAGTGCTGAGGGTGCAGACCCTTCTTCTGTAACTGCTGAGTGCTGAGTTGGGAGCCCTCATACCCTGGGGCGAGGGTCAGAGCTTCTCCCCAGCAGCCTCCAGGTGACGTTGATTGTCCCCAGGCCCCCTGCCTCCCTGCTCGTCCACCTGAGCACCAGCATTGGAAGTGTTATAGATTCTAATGACCTTCAAGGGTCCAGGAAAGAGATGTGCAGAGACGCTGTGGGGGCCGGTTTCACCCCGCCCCACATTTGTTCGGCCACCTTAGGCCGACCGTTTCTGCCAGCCTAGATGCTCTGACCAGTAGTCTGCGCTTTCTTCAATTAGGCCCCTGAATTAACGTACAAACAGCACCAGGTGTCAGAGCCCTGCCCGCTCAACTCCCAGACAGTCCAGGGTCAGTGGTGATCAAGGACCATGATGGCCACTGAGTCAACAGCCTTTTGAAGTAAACAAGAGTCCAGCCGGTCTTACTGGCCACCATCATCACGGTGTCTGTAGGCTTTTCTATGGTGACAGTGTGATATACGGTTCCCCCGCCAAGATTATTAGCTCCCCTCTGGGTGCAGTAAGTCCGGCAAGCAGTAGTCTACTCTTTTGGGACACACTCTTGTTGTTTTATGAGAGAAACTCCAGGTCAAGTGATGTTCACACGAGTCGTCATGGTGCCCTGTTGCCCCCGGTTATCTCTCTGGATGTTGGAGTTGGAGGGCCTCCTCACTCGAGGTCGGTGTGCCCACGGAGCGAACCCTGCAACTTCAGGGCATGGTTGGTGGTTAGGATCACCACGTGGGGTCCTTTTCCCTTAGGAGGGAGGTGGCCTTTTGGGCTGCTGATTTCCAGGGTTTTAGATACCGCCAGTATCTTGGCCAGATGTGGCAGTGGGCCAAGCCCCTTGGTGACCATAGTTTATCCTACCTGGATGGCATTCTTGCATTGTTCCATTTCAAGTGGTCCCAGGTTTTGCACTAATTCTCCAATGGCGATTCACCTTTCACCGGGAATGTAAAGGTCAAAGGGTTTAGCTAAATTAGGGAGTTCCAGGGCAAGGGTCTGAATTGACTGCTCTTTCCATTCTTGAAAGGCCACTTCTGGATTCTATTCAAAAGGATCATCATCTTTTCCTTTCAGTGTTTCATATAGAGGCCCAGCTAGTAGACTGTAGTTAGGGATCCAGAAGCAGCAAACCCTGGCCTCCCCAGGAACCCCTAAGCTGTCTTCTAGTTTTAGAAAGGGGTAAGGCTGAAAATGGTTTCTTCCCTTTCCTGGGATGGACTTCTCCAACCTTCTGTGAGAATGAAGCCCAGGCAGGTCACGGCAGTCTGTGATATTTGAGCTTTTTCTTGGACAACTTCTATCCTTTATTGGCTTGGTAGTTCAGAGGCCTCCTTAGTAGGGCTGGCGATCAGAATGTCGTCTGCATATTGAAGGAGGGTTTCCTTTTCCAGAGGTAGAACTTTTAGGTCTTTAGCTAAGCTTTCCCCAAAGATGGGGTGGGAATTTTTGCACCCTTGGGGCCAGACGGCCCGGAAGTATTGTTTTAGTTGTATGTTGAGTCCTGCCACTCACAAGCCAAAATTTCTTGTGACTCTGGGACTAATGGAATACAAAAGAAGGCATCATTGAAGACTAATACAGAATACCATGTCCTGGTGGTTGGTAGAATGACCAGCAGGGTGTAGGAATTAGGAGCAACTGGAGGTATATCCTCGGTGGCTTCACTGACTGTCCTGACATCCTTTACCAGGTCCCCAGCAGCCCATGGGGCTCTCGTGGTCAGACCAATCCCAGAATATGGAGCTCACCTGGGCAGGTACCCCACCCCCACCCCAGCCCACAGGGCTCTCGTGGTCAGGCCCCTCCCAGGATACAGAGCTACCCTTGCAGGTACCGTGGCAGGGCTGGGCACACAGGAACCGTGCACATAGCCCTCATTGCAGAGCACCCCCAGCTCACCTGTCGCTCAGAGCTGACACAGAGCACCTCAGAGCAGGACTTGAACTAACAAACAGCAGCTGCGACAGGTCTGTGACCCTGGGCATCACTCCGTGAGGCCTCCCTCCACCTGGTCTTCCAGAGACTTCCACTGCACCCGGGGCACCAGGCCTCTGTCTCCAACCACCACCCACCCCTCCTCTCCCTGACTCCTGGGTTCCTCTCATTAGGAGAGGGTTTTCTTGAAGTTGTCTCCCACTCATGGGCCAGATAAAATGATTAGAAAACAAGCCAAAGCTGCAGCCCCTTGTCTATCCTGACTCTCAGGAGCCCACACCTGTTCCTTGGACCTGGCCGGTTCAGCAAGTTCCATTTTCTGCAACTGTGAGCCCCTGAGGGGTGATGATTGGCTGACCTGGGCAGCCTTACCGTGCCGGCCAGCCCTCCCCAGGTGTGCCTGGGTTGAGATCACTATAAATACCACTCCAGGCAGCAAGAGCCCCTGCAGCCGTGCCTGACGCCATTTTCTCTGCCCTGTCAGCAGTCTCGGGGCTGGGCTGGTGGGAGGGAGTGAGAGGCCACGGCTTTGTGGGTGGCCCAGTGTGAGTGGGGCTCTGCTGGACTTTCTGCAGCAGTTGCCAGGCTGCCACCTGCTAAAGAAGAAGATGTGTCACCCATACCTGCTGCTGGAATTTCTCCCTGGGCAGAGGTGAGGAAGGAAAAAAGCAGTGGGGGCAGGGACAGGACGGGTATCTCAGGCAGGGAAATGGAAATCTTCCAGAAGAGCACCCAGGGCCAGGACCATCCTGGCTGGCCTGCAGGCACCAAGTCGGCCGGCATGCTGTCACTCGTGTGGCTCTATGGCCCTCCCTCTAGGCTTTCAAGTCCTTGTCTATATTCAGGTGTTTTACCTGGGATGGGTGGGAATAGTTCAGCAGCAACTGGCCTGGGGCTCAGCTCACGTTTACTCACAGATGCCTCGGCACGGTGCCCCAGCTTTGCAATGAGGACGCTTGTTGCGTGGGGGCTGCTGGCTGAATGGGAGACGATTCCCCACCACTGACCAACTTCAGAATTGTTTACAACTGGAGCAAGTGTCCTGATACGGTTTTCCTCTGTGGAACTGGTGGGTTCTGCGTTTTTTTTCTCTTTTTCGTTTTGGGTTCAAGGTAGATTTTATTCCTCTTTTTTGTATTTACAGATATAAGCATGGAAATAATTTATTCATATAAATACATGTATGTGAAGGGAATAATTGTTTTTTCTATTTTTTAAATTTTATTTCTTTTTAATTTTGAATTTTATTTTATATTTTTATACAGCAGGTTCTTATTGGTTATCTATTTTATACATATAAATGTATACATGCCAATCCCAGTCTCTCAACTCCTCCCACCACCCCCCCCAACAGCTTTCCCCCCTTGTTGTCCATACGTTTGTTGTCTACATCTGTTGCTCAATTTATGCCTTGCAAAATGGTTAATCTGTACAGGTTTTCTAGGTTCCACATATATGCATGAATATACAAGATTTGTTTTTCTCTTTCTGACTTACTTCACTCTGTATGACAGTCTCTAGATGCATCGACGTCTCTACAAATGACCCAATTTCATTCCTTTTCATGGCTTAGTAATATTGCATTTTATATATGTACCACGGCTTTATGCATTCGTCTGTCTGTGGGCATTTAGGTTGCTTCCATTACCTCGATATTGTAAATAGTGATGCAATGAACATTGCGGTGAATGTCTCTTTTTGATTTATGGTTTTGTCTGGGTATATGTCCAGTACTGGGATTGCTGTATCATATGGTAATTCTATTGTTAGTTTCTTAAGAAATTCCATATTGTTCTCCATAGTGACTGTATCAATTTATATTCCCAACAATAGTGGAAGAGGGTTCCTTTTCTCCACACCCTTTCCAGCATTTTTTGCTTGTAGATTTTCTATGATGCCTATTCAACCAGGTGTGAGGTGATACCTCATTGTTGAATCCATTTCGTTGAGCAAGGGGTAGGTCTTGTCTATTCCATATTTGGCTTATGGAACGGTATCTGTGCTAATTTCAAACTCTGGTTTAATGCAGCACCCCAACTCACCTTCCCCCTTAAGCAAGCATAAGTTAGTTTTCTAAACTTGAGACCCTGTTCTGTTTTGTAATTCAGTTCCTGTGTAGCCAAGTTCACATTCCGTGTATTAGTGATACCTTATGATGTTTCTTTTTCTGTGTGACTTATTTCACTTAGAATCATCGTGCCTCAATCCACTCATTATGCTGGTACGGGGCTGGTGACATAGATTTCATAGCTGAGTGGTATTCTGTTGTACATAAGTACCGCAACTTCTTTATCCATTATTTGCTCTCTGGGATATTTAACTTGTGCCGTAGACGAGATTCCAGTAAAAAGAACCGTCCCAACCTTTGGGGTGGCTGTGTCTTTTTGATTTTAAATTAACTAAGCTATAGGACCATAAGTGGAAGTGCCCTAGGCTCTGTTGCTTTGTTTTTTAGATGTTTCAGGAAACACCATACACTTCTCCCAAGTGGCTGTTGGCAATTGACATCCCGCCCATCAGCATAACAAGGCTCCCAGTTCTCCATGGCCTGTCCTGCCTTTCTGGATTTTACACTTTTTTCAGATGGCCCTTTTGACCGGGGGGAAGTGAGACTTCATTGTAGTGCAGATTTCCATTGCAAGCTTGCTTGGTTGGCCAAAAAGGGCGTATGCCCTTTTTCCTGAATATATTCAGGAAAAAACGCATACGCCCTTTTTGGCCAAGTGCATCATTGTGGACGTTCTGCCTCTTTTCCTATGCTTTAAATGCAATTCCAGTCTACCTCCTGAAATCGGTTTCCTGCCATTCTGCCCCGCTTTCAAGTCCTCTTGGCAGCCTTACTTCAGTATATTTTTGGACGATAGCTGTCATTTATAACTCTGCAGGTTTGTGAATTACAGTGCCCCTGAGCTCCTTTCTTCAACTCGCTTTCTCGTGAGCTGGCCGCAACACCGCAGGATGGCTTCAGGCCCTAATCTGGTTCCGGCACGGCACGCTGAGCCTTTGGTTAATTCCTCTTCCTGGTGGGAAATGAGAGTTAAATTTGCCCGTCCATACACCTCCAGCTAGTCTGTCATTGGTTCTCCCTATTCCTGTTCATCTTCCGCAGAAATTGCAAACTGGGCCAAACAGGAGGTTAAAGGCACTGACTCTCCAAGTCGGGAGAGTGTTAGTAAAGCGTCTGGAATGTTGCACCCGAGTACCAGGGGACAAAAACTGAGACATATTGGAACACGTCTCCCGATCACACGGTTGATCATACTCTGGGTTCCACATGCATGTTTTAGCTGAAGGAAGAATACCTTCAACCTGGAGAGTTGAGACCCGTGGAATGGGTACCATGCAATATGACTTCAAAGGGTCTTCATTTGCTCACCAAACCTCTCCAATCCTATCACTGCTGCGTTTATGCCCCTGTACACACACTTGATTCTCTTTCAGAGATATAGAAATCCATAGGTTTTAAGATACTTCCTAGTCAGGTACACTCTTAGGCATTTAATATGGGGTGTTGAGTCCATTTCGTTGAGCAAGGAGTAGCTCTTGTCTATTCCATATTTGGCTTAAGGAACTTTATCTGTGCTCATTTCAATCTCTGGTTTTATGCAGCACCCCAACTCACCTTTCCCCTTAAGCAAGCATAAGTTGGTTTTCTAAATTTGAGACCCTGTTCTGTTTTGTAATTCAGTTCCTGTGTAGCCAAGTTTACATTCCGTGTATTAGTGATATCTTATGATGTTTCTTTTTCTGTGTGACTTATTTCAGTTAGAATCATCGTACCTGAATCCACTCATTATGCTGCTACGGGCCTGATGACATAGATTTCATTGCTGAGTGATATTGCATTGTACGTAAGTACCACAACTTCTTTATCCATTTTTCACTTTCTGCGATATTGAACTTGTACCGTAAACCAGGTTCTTGTAAACAGAGCCGTCCCAAACTTTGGGGTGGCTGTGTCTTTTGATTTTAATTTCCCTAAGCTATAGGACCATAAGTGGAAGTGCCCTAGGCTCTGGTGCTTTGTTTTTTAGATGTTTCAGGAAACACCATACACTTCTCCCGAGTGGCTGTTGGCAATTGACATCCCGCCCATCAGCATAACAAGGCTCCCAGTTCTCCATGGCCTGTCCTGCCTTTCTGGATTTTACACTTTTTTCAGATGGCCCTTTTGACCGGGGGGAAGTGAGACTTCATTGTAGTGCAGATTTCCTTTGCAACCTTGCTTGGTTGGCCAAAAAGGGCGTATGCGTTTTTTCCTGAATATATTCAGGAAAAAACGCATACGCCCTTTTTGGCCAAGTGCATCATTGTGGACGTTCTGCCTCTTTTCCTATGCTTTCAATGCAATTCCAGTCTACCTCCTGAAATCGGTTTCCTGCAATTCTGCCCCGCTTTCAAGTCCTCTTGGCAGCCTTACTTCAGTATATTTTTGGACGATAGCTGTCATTTATAACTCTGCAGGTTTGTGAATTACAGTGCCCCTGAGCTCCTTTCTTCAACTCGCTTTCTCGTGAGCTGGCCGCAACACCGCAGGATGGCTTCAGGCCCTAATCTGGTTCCGGCACGGCACGCTGAGCCTTTGGTTAATTCCTCTTCCTGGTGGGAAATGAGAGTTAAATTTGCCCGTCCAGACACCTCCAGCTAGTCTGTCATTGGTTCTCCCTATTCCTGTTCATCTTCCGCAGAAATTGCAAACTGGGCCAAACAGGAGGTTAAAGGCACTGACTCTCCAAGTCGGGACAGTGTTAGTAAAGCGTCTGGAATGTTGCACCCGAGTACCAGGGGACAAAAACTGAGACATATTGGAACACGTCTCCCGATCACACGGTTGATCATACTCTGGGTTCCACATGCATGTTTTAGCTGAAGGAAGAATACCTTCAACCTGGAGAGTTGAGACCCGTGGAATGGGTACCATGCAATATGACTTCAAAGGGTCTTCATTTGCTCACCAAACCTCTCCAATCCTATCACTGCTGCGTTTATGCCCCTGTACACACACTTGATTCTCTTTCAGAGATATAGAAATCCATAGGTTTTAAGATACTTCCTAGTCAGGTACACTCTTAGGCATTTAATATGGGGTGTTGAGTCCATTTCGTTGAGCAAGGAGTAGCTCTTGTCTATTCCATATTTGGCTTAAGGAACTTTATCTGTGCTCATTTCAATCTCTGGTTTTATGCAGCACCCCAACTCACCTTTCCCCTTAAGCAAGCATAAGTTGGTTTTCTAAATTTGAGACCCTGTTCTGTTTTGTAATTCAGTTCCTGTGTAGCCAAGTTTACATTCCGTGTATTAGTGATATCTTATGATGTTTCTTTTTCTGTGTGACTTATTTCAGTTAGAATCATCGTACCTGAATCCACTCATTATGCTGCTACGGGCCTGATGACATAGATTTCATTGCTGAGTGATATTGCATTGTACGTAAGTACCACAACTTCTTTATCCATTTTTCACTTTCTGCGATATTGAACTTGTACCGTAAACCAGGTTCTTGTAAACAGAGCCGTCCCAAACTTTGGGGTGGCTGTGTCTTTTGATTTTAATTTCCCTAAGCTATAGGACCATAAGTGGAAGTGCCCTAGGCTCTGTTGCTTTGTTTTTTAGATGTTTCAGGAAACACCATACACTTCTCCCGAGTGGCTGTTGGCAATTGACATCCCGCCCATCAGCATAACAAGGCTCCCAGTTCTCCATGGCCTGTCCTGCCTTTCTGGATTTTACACTTTTTTCAGATGGCCCTTTTGACCGGGGGGAAGTGAGACTTCATTGTAGTGCAGATTTCCTTTGCAACCTTGCTTGGTTGGCCAAAAAGGGCGTATGCGTTTTTTCCTGAATATATTCAGGAAAAAACGCATACGCCCTTTTTGGCCAAGTGCATCATTGTGGACGTTCTGCCTCTTTTCCTATGCTTTCAATGCAATTCCAGTCTACCTCCTGAAATCGGTTTCCTGCAATTCTGCCCCGCTTTCAAGTCCTCTTGGCAGCCTTACTTCAGTATATTTTTGGACGATAGCTGTCATTTATAACTCTGCAGGTTTGTGAATTACAGTGCCCCTGAGCTCCTTTCTTCAACTCGCTTTCTCGTGAGCTGGCCGCAACACCGCAGGATGGCTTCAGGCCCTAATCTGGTTCCGGCACGGCACGCTGAGCCTTTGGTTAATTCCTCTTCCTGGTGGGAAATGAGAGTTAAATTTGCCCGTCCAGACACCTCCAGCTAGTCTGTCATTGGTTCTCCCTATTCCTGTTCATCTTCCGCAGAAATTGCAAACTGGGCCAAACAGGAGGTTAAAGGCACTGACTCTCCAAGTCGGGACAGTGTTAGTAAAGCGTCTGGAATGTTGCACCCGAGTACCAGGGGACGAAAACTGACATATATTTGAACACGTGTCCCGATCACACGGTTGATCATACTCTGGGTTCCACATGCATGTTTTAGCTGAAGGAAGAATACCTTAAACCTGGAGAGTTGAGACCCGTGGAATGGGTACCATGCAATATGACTTCAAAGGGTCTTCATTTGCTCACCGAACCTCTCCAATCCTATCACTGCTGCGTTTATGCCCCTGTACACACACTTGATTCTCTTTCAGAGACATAGCAATCCATAGGTTTTAAGATACTTCCTAGTCAGGTACACTCTTAGGCCTTTAATATGGGGTGTTGAGTCCATTTCGTTGAGCAAGGAGTAGCTCTTGTCTATTCCATATTTGGCTTAAGGAACTTTATCTGTGCTCATTTCAATCTCTGGTTTTATGCAGCACCCCAACTCACCTTTCCCCTTAAGCAAGCATAAGTTGGTTTTCTAAATTTGAGACCATGTTCTGTTTTGTAATTCAGTTCCTGTGTAGCCAAGTTTACATTCCGTGTATTAGTGATATCTTATGATGTTTCTTTTTCTGTGTGACTTATTTCAGTTAGAATCATCGTACCTGAATCCACTCATTATGCTGCTACGGGCCTGATGACATAGATTTCATTGCTGAGTGATACTGCATTGTACGTAAGTACCACAACTTCTTTATCCATTTTTCACTTTCTGCGATATTGAACTTGTACCGTAAACCAGGTTCTTGTAAACAGAGCCGTCCCAACCTTTGGGGTGGCTGTGTCTTTTTGATTTTAATTTCCCTAAGCTATAGGACCATAAGTGGAAGTGCCCTAGGCTCTGTTGCTTTGTTTTTTAGATGTTTCAGGAAACACCATACACTTCTCCCGAGTGGCTGTTGGCACATGACATCCCGCCCATCAGCATAACAAGGCTCCCAGTTCTCCATGGCCTGTCCTGCCTTTCTGGATTTTACACTTTTTTCAGATGGCCCTTTTGACCGGGGGGAAGTGAGACTTCATTGTAGTGCAGATTTCCTTTGCAAGCTTGCTTGGTTGGCCAAAAAGGGCGTATGCGTTTTTTCCTGAATATATTCAGGAAAAAACGCATACGCCCTTTTTGGCCAAGTGCATCATTGTGGACGTTCTGCCTCTTTTCCTATGCTTTCAATGCAATTCCAGTCTACCTCCTGAAATCGGTTTCCTGCAATTCTGCCCCGCTTTCAAGTCCTCTTGGCAGCCTTACTTCAGTATATTTTTGGACGATAGCTGTCATTTATAACTCTGCAGGTTTGTGAATTACAGTGCCCCTGAGCTCCTTTCTTCAACTCGCTTTCTCGTGAGCTGGCCGCAACACCGCAGGATGGCTTCAGGCCCTAATCTGGTTCCGGCACGGCACGCTGAGCCTTTGGTTAATTCCTCTTCCTGGTGGGAAATGAGAGTTAAATTTGCCCGTCCAGACACCTCCAGCTAGTCTGTCATTGGTTCTCCCTATTCCTGTTCATCTTCCGCAGAAATTGCAAACTGGGCCAAACAGGAGGTTAAAGGCACTGACTCTCCAAGTCGGGACAGTGTTAGTAAAGCGTCTGGAATGTTGCACCCGAGTACCAGGGGACGAAAACTGACATATATTTGAACACGTGTCCCGATCACACGGTTGATCATACTCTGGGTTCCACATGCATGTTTTAGCTGAAGGAAGAATACCTTAAACCTGGAGAGTTGAGACCCGTGGAATGGGTACCATGCAATATGACTTCAAAGGGTCTTCATTTGCTCACCGAACCTCTCCAATCCTATCACTGCTGCGTTTATGCCCCTGTACACACACTTGATTCTCTTTCAGAGACATAGCAATCCATAGGTTTTAAGATACTTCCTAGTCAGGTACACTCTTAGGCCTTTAATATGGGGTGTTGAGTCCATTTCGTTGAGCAAGGAGTAGCTCTTGTCTATTCCATATTTGGCTTAAGGAACTTTATCTGTGCTCATTTCAATCTCTGGTTTTATGCAGCACCCCAACTCACCTTTCCCCTTAAGCAAGCATAAGTTGGTTTTCTAAATTTGAGACCATGTTCTGTTTTGTAATTCAGTTCCTGTGTAGCCAAGTTTACATTCCGTGTATTAGTGATATCTTATGATGTTTCTTTTTCTGTGTGACTTATTTCAGTTAGAATCATCGTACCTGAATCCACTCATTATGCTGCTACGGGCCTGATGACATAGATTTCATTGCTGAGTGATACTGCATTGTACGTAAGTACCACAACTTCTTTATCCATTTTTCACTTTCTGCGATATTGAACTTGTACCGTAAACCAGGTTCTTGTAAACAGAGCCGTCCCAACCTTTGGGGTGGCTGTGTCTTTTTGATTTTAATTTCCCTAAGCTATAGGACCATAAGTGGAAGTGCCCTAGGCTCTGTTGCTTTGTTTTTTAGATGTTTCAGGAAACACCATACACTTCTCCCGAGTGGCTGTTGGCACATGACATCCCGCCCATCAGCATAACAAGGCTCCCAGTTCTCCATGGCCTGTCCTGCCTTTCTGGATTTTACACTTTTTTCAGATGGCCCTTTTGACCGGGGGGAAGTGAGACTTCATTGTAGTGCAGATTTCCTTTGCAAGCTTGCTTGGTTGGCCAAAAAGGGCGTATGCGTTTTTTCCTGAATATATTCAGGAAAAAACGCATACGCCCTTTTTGGCCAAGTGCATCATTGTGGACGTTCTGCCTCTTTTCCTATGCTTTAAATGCAATTCCAGTCTACCTCCTGAAATCGGTTTCCTGCAATTCTGCCCCGCTTTCAAGTCCTCTTGGCAGCCTTACTTCAGTATAGTTTTGGACGATAGCTGTCATTTATAACTCTGCAGGTTTGTGAATTACAGTGCCCCTGAGCTCCTTTCTTCAACTCGCTTTCTCGTGAGCTGGCCGCAACACCGCAGGATGGCTTCAGGCCCTAATCTGGTTCCGGCACGGCACGCTGAGCCTTTGGTTAATTCCTCTTCCTGGTGGGAAATGAGAGTTAAATTTGCCCGTCCAGACACCTCCAGCTAGTCTGTCATTGGTTCTCCCTATTCCTGTTCATCTTCCGCAGAAATTGCAAACTGGGCCAAACAGGAGGTTAAAGGCACTGACTCTCCAAGTCGGGAGAGTGTTAGTAAAGCGTCTGGAATGTTGCACCTGAGTACCAGGGGACGAAAACTGACACATATTGGAACACGTCTCCCGATCACACGGTTGATCATACTCTGGGTTCCACATGCATGTTTTAGCTGAAGGAAGAATACCTTCAACCTGGAGAGTTGAGACCCGTGGAATGGGTACCATGCAATATGACTTCAAAGGGTCTTCATTTGCTCACCGAACCTCTCCAATCCTATCACTGCTGCGTTTATGCCCCTGTACACACACTTGATTCTCTTTCAGAGACATAGCAATCCATAGGTTTTAAGATACTTCCTAGTCAGGTACACTCTTAGGCATTTAATATGGGGTGTTGAGTCCATTTCGTTGAGCAAGGAGTAGCTCTTGTCTATTCCATATTTGGCTTAAGGAACTTTATCTGTGCTCATTTCAATCTCTGGTTTTATGCAGCACCCCAACTCACCTTTCCCCTTAAGCAAGCATAAGTTGGTTTTCTAAATTTGAGACCCTGTTCTGTTTTGTAATTCAGTTCCTGTGTAGCCAAGGTTACATTCCGTGTATTAGTGATATCTTATGATGTTTCTTTTTCTGTGTGACTTATTTCAGTTAGAATCATCGTACCTGAATCCACTCATTATGCTGCTACGGGCCTGATGACATAGATTTCATTGCTGAGTGATACTGCATTGTACGTAAGTACCACAACTTCTTTATCCATTTTTCACTTTCTGCGATATTGAACTTGTACCGTAAACCAGGTTCTTGTAAACAGAGCCGTCCCAACCTTTGGGGTGGCTGTGTCTTTTTGATTTTAATTTCCCTAAGCTATAGGACCATAAGTGGAAGTGCCCTAGGCTCTGTTGCTTTGTTTTTTAGATGTTTCAGGAAACACCATACACTTCTCCCGAGTGGCTGTTGGCAATTGACATCCCGCCCATCAGCATAACAAGGCTCCCAGTTCTCCATGGCCTGTCCTGCCTTTCTGGATTTTACACTTTTTTCAGATGGCCCTTTTGACCGGGGGGAAGTGAGACTTCATTGTAGTGCAGATTTCCATTGCAAGCTTGCTTGGTTGGCCAAAAAGGGCGTATGCCTTTTTCCTGAATATATTCAGGAAAAAACGCATACGCCCTTTTTGGCCAAGTGCATCATTGTGGACGTTCTGCCTCTTTTCCTATGCTTTCAATGCAATTCCAGTCTACCTCCTGAAATCGGTTTCCTGCAATTCTGCCCCGCTTTCAAGTCCTCTTGGCAGCCTTACTTCAGTATATTTTTGGACGATAGCTGTCATTTATAACTCTGCAGGTTTGTGAATTACAGTGCCCCTGAGCTCCTTTCTTCAACTCGCTTTCTCGTGAGCTGGCCGCAACACCGCAGGATGGCTTCAGGCCCTAATCTGGTTCCGGCACGGCACGCTGAGCCTTTGGTTAATTCCTCTTCCTGGTGGGAAATGAGAGTTAAATTTGCCCGTCCACACACCTCCAGCTAGTCTGTCATTGGTTCTCCCTATTCCTGTTCATCTTCCGCAGAAATTGCAAACTGGGCCAAACAGGAGGTTAAAGGCACTGACTCTCCAAGTCGGGAGAGTGTTAGTAAAGCGTCTGGAATGTTGCACCCGAGTACCAGGGGACGAAAACTGAGACATATTGGAACACGTCTCCCGATCACACGGTTGATCATACTCTGGGTTCCACATGCATGTTTTAGCTGAAGGAAGAATACCTTAAACCTGGAGAGTTGAGACCCGTGGAATGGGTACCATGCAATATGACTTCAAAGGGTCTTCATTTGCTCACCGAACCTCTCCAATCCTATCACTGCTGCGTTTATGCCCCTGTACACACACTTGATTCTCTTTCAGAGACATAGCAATCCATAGGTTTTAAGATACTTCCTAGTCAGGTACACTCTTAGGCATTTAATATGGGGTGTTGAGTCCATTTCGTTGAGCAAGGAGTAGCTCTTGTCTATTCCATATTTGGCTTAAGGAACTTTATCTGTGCTCATTTCAATCTCTGGTTTTATGCAGCACCCCAACTCACCTTTCCCCTTAAGCAAGCATAAGTTGGTTTTCTAAATTTGAGACCCTGTTCTGTTTTGTAATTCAGTTCCTGTGTAGCCAAGTTTACATTCCGTGTATTAGTGATATCTTATGATGTTTCTTTTTCTGTGTGACTTATTTCAGTTAGAATCATCATACCTGAATCCACTCATTATGCTGCTATGGGCCTGATGACATAGATTTCATTGCTGAGTGATATTGCATTGTACGTAAGTACCACAACTTCTTTATCCATTTTTCACTTTCTGCGATATTGGACTTGTACTGTAAACCAGGTTCTTGTAAACAGAGCCGTCCCAACCTTTGGGGTGGCTGTGTCTTTTTGATTTTAATTTCCCTAAGCTATAGGACCATAAGTGGAAGTGCCCTAGGCTCTGTTGCTTTGTTTTTTAGATGTTTCAGGAAACACCATACACTTCTCCCGAGTGGCTGTTGGCACATGACATCCCGCCCATCAGCATAACAAGGCTCCCAGTTCTCCATGGCCTGTCCTGCCTTTCTGGATTTTACACTTTTTTCAGATGGCCCTTTTGACCGGGGGGAAGTGAGACTTCATTGTAGTGCAGATTTCCTTTGCAAGCTTGCTTGGTTGGCCAAAAAGGGCGTATGCGTTTTTTCCTGAATATATTCAGGAAAAAACGCATACGCCCTTTTTGGCCAAGTGCATCATTGTGGACGTTCTGCCTCTTTTCCTATGCTTTCAATGCAATTCCAGTCTACCTCCTGAAATCGGTTTCCTGCAATTCTGCCCCGCTTTCAAGTCCTCTTGGCAGCCTTACTTCAGTATATTTTTGGACGATAGCTGTCATTTATAACTCTGCAGGTTTGTGAATTACAGTGCCCCTGAGCTCCTTTCTTCAACTCGCTTTCTCGTGAGCTGGCCGCAACACCGCAGGATGGCTTCAGGCCCTAATCTGGTTCCGGCACGGCACGCTGAGCCTTTGGTTAATTCCTCTTCCTGGTGGGAAATGAGAGTTAAATTTGCCCGTCCACACACCTCCAGCTAGTCTGTCATTGGTTCTCCCTATTCCTGTTCATCTTCCGCAGAAATTGCAAACTGGGCCAAACAGGAGGTTAAAGGCACTGACTCTCCAAGTCGGGAGAGTGTTAGTAAAGCGTCTGGAATGTTGCACCCGAGTACCAGGGGACGAAAACTGAGACATATTGGAACACGTCTCCCGATCACACGGTTGATCATACTCTGGGTTCCACATGCATGTTTTAGCTGAAGGAAGAATACCTTAAACCTGGAGAGTTGAGACCCGTGGAATGGGTACCATGCAATATGACTTCAAAGGGTCTTCATTTGCTCACCGAACCTCTCCAATCCTATCACTGCTGCGTTAATGCCCCTGTACACACGCTTGATTCTCTTTCAGAGACATAGCAATCCATAGGTTTTAAGATACTTCCTAGTCAGGTATATTCTTAGGTGTTTAATATGGGGTGTTGAATCCATTTCGTTGAGCAAGGAGTAGCTCTTGTCTATTCCATATTTGGCTTAAGGAACTTTATCTGTGCTCATTTCAATCTCTGGTTTTATGCAGCACCCCAACTCACCTTTCCCCTTAAGCAAGCATAAGTTGGTTTTCTAAATTTGAGACCCTGTTCTGTTTTGTAATTCAGTTCCTGTGTAGCCAAGTTTACATTCCGTGTATTAGTGATATCTTATGATGTTTCTTTTTCTGTGTGACTTATTTCAGTTAGAATCATCGTACCTGAATCCACTCATTATGCTGCTATGGGCCTGATGACATAGATTTCATTGCTGAGTGATACTGCATTGTACGTAAGTACCACAACTTCTTTATCCATTTTTCACTTTCTGCGATATTGAACTTGTACCGTAAACCAGGTTCTTGTAAACAGAGCCATCCCAACATTTGGGGTGGCTGTGTCTTTTGATTTTAATTTCCCTAAGCTATAGGACCATAAGTGGAAGTGCCCTAGGCTCTGTTGCTTTGTTTTTTAGATGTTTCAGGAAACACCATACACTTCTCCCGAGTGGCTGTTGGCAATTGACATCCCGCCCATCAGCATAACAAGGCTCCCAGTTCTCCATGGCCTGTCCTGCCTTTCTGGATTTTACACTTTTTTCAGATGGCCCTTTTGACCGGGGGGAAGTGAGACTTCATTGTAGTGCAGATTTCCTTTGCAAGCTTGCTTGGTTGGCCAAAAAGGGCGTATGCGTTTTTTCCTGAATATATTCAGGAAAAAACGCATACGCCCTTTTTGGCCAAGTGCATCATTGTGGACGTTCTGCCTCTTTTCCTATGCTTTCAATGCAATTCCAGTCTACCTCCTGAAATCGGTTTCCTGCAATTCTGCCCCGCTTTCAAGTCCTCTTGGCAGCCTTACTTCAGTATATTTTTGGACGATAGCTGTCATTTATAACTCTGCAGGTTTGTGAATTACAGTGCCCCTGAGCTCCTTTCTTCAACTCGCTTTCTCGTGAGCTGGCCGCAACACCGCAGGATGGCTTCAGGCCCTAATCTGGTTCCGGCACGGCACGCTGAGCCTTTGGTTAATTCCTCTTCCTGGTGGGAAATGAGAGTTAAATTTGCCCGTCCAGACACCTCCATCTGGTCTGTCATTGGTTCTCCCTATTCCTGTTCATCTTCCGCAGAAATTGCAAACTGGGCCAAACAGGAGGTTAAAGGCACTGACTCTCCAAGTCGGGAGAGTGTTAGTAAAGCGTCTGGAATGTTGCACCCGAGTACCAGGGGACGAAAACTGACACATATTGGAACACGTCTCCCGATCACACGGTTGATCATACTCTGGGTTCCACATGCATGTTTTAGCTGAAGGAAGAATACCTTAAACCTGGAGAGTTGAGACCCGTGGAATGGGTACCATGCAATATGACTTCAAAGGGTCTTCATTTGCTCACCGAACCTCTCCAATCCTATCACTGCTGCGTTAATGCCCCTGTACACACGCTTGATTCTCTTTCAGAGACATAGCAATCCATAGGTTTTAAGATAATTCCTAGTCAGGTATATTCTTAGGTGTTTAATATGGGGTGTTGAATCCATTTCGTTGAGCAAGGAGTAGCTCTTGTCTATTCCATATTTGGCTTAAGGAACTTTATCTGTGCTCATTTCAATCTCTGGTTTTATGCAGCACCCCAACTCACCTTTCCCCTTAAGCAAGCATAAGTTGGTTTTCTAAATTTGAGACCCTGTTCTGTTTTGTAATTCAGTTCCTGTGTAGCCAAGTTTACATTCCGTGTATTAGTGATATCTTATGATGTTTCTTTTTCTGTGTGACTTATTTCAGTTAGAATCATCGTACCTGAATCCACTCATTATGCTGCTACGGGCCTGATGACATAGATTTCATTGCTGAGTGATACTGCATTGTACGTAAGTACCACAACTTCTTTATCCATTTTTCACTTTCTGCGATATTGAACTTGTACCGTAAACCAGGTTCTTGTAAACAGAGCCGTCCCAACCTTTGGGGTGGCTGTGTCTTTTTGATTTTAATTTCCCTAAGCTATAGGACCATAAGTGGAAGTGCCCTAGGCTCTGTTGCTTTGTTTTTTAGATGTTTCAGGAAACACCATACACTTCTCCCGAGTGGCTGTTGGCAATTGACATCCCGCCCATCAGCATAACAAGGCTCCCAGTTCTCCATGGCCTGTCCTGCCTTTCTGGATTTTACACTTTTTTCAGATGGCCCTTTTGACCGGGGGGAAGTGAGACTTCATTGTAGTGCAGATTTCCTTTGCAAGCTTGCTTGGTTGGCCAAAAAGGGCGTATGCGTTTTTTCCTGAATATATTCAGGAAAAAACGCATACGCCCTTTTTGGCCAAGTGCATCATTGTGGACGTTCTGCCTCTTTTCCTATGCTTTCAATGCAATTCCAGTCTACCTCCTGAAATCGGTTTCCTGCAATTCTGCCCCGCTTTCAAGTCCTCTTGGCAGCCTTACTTCAGTATATTTTTGGACGATAGCTGTCATTTATAACTCTGCAGGTTTGTGAATTACAGTGCCCCTGAGCTCCTTTCTTCAACTCGCTTTCTCGTGAGCTGGCCGCAACACCGCAGGATGGCTTCAGGCCCTAATCTGGTTCCGGCACGGCACGCTGAGCCTTTGGTTAATTCCTCTTCCTGGTGGGAAATGAGAGTTAAATTTGCCCGTCCACACACCTCCAGCTAGTCTGTCATTGGTTCTCCCTATTCCTGTTCATCTTCCGCAGAAATTGCAAACTGGGCCAAACAGGAGGTTAAAGGCACTGACTCTCCAAGTCGGGAGAGTGTTAGTAAAGCGTCTGGAATGTTGCACCCGAGTACCAGGGGACGAAAACTGAGACATATTGGAACACGTCTCCCGATCACACGGTTGATCATACTCTGGGTTCCACATGCATGTTTTAGCTGAAGGAAGAATACCTTAAACCTGGAGAGTTGAGACCCGTGGAATGGGTACCATGCAATATGACTTCAAAGGGTCTTCATTTGCTCACCGAACCTCTCCAATCCTATCACTGCTGCGTTTATGCCCCTGTACACACACTTGATTCTCTTTCAGAGACATAGCAATCCATAGGTTTTAAGATACTTCCTAGTCAGGTACACTCTTAGGCATTTAATATGGGGTGTTGAGTCCATTTCGTTGAGCAAGGAGTAGCTCTTGTCTATTCCATATTTGGCTTAAGGAACTTTATCTGTGCTCATTTCAATCTCTGGTTTTATGCAGCACCCCAACTCACCTTTCCCCTTAAGCAAGCATAAGTTGGTTTTCTAAATTTGAGACCCTGTTCTGTTTTGTAATTCAGTTCCTGTGTAGCCAAGTTTACATTCCGTGTATTAGTGATATCTTATGATGTTTCTTTTTCTGTGTGACTTATTTCAGTTAGAATCATCATACCTGAATCCACTCATTATGCTGCTACGGGCCTGATGACATAGATTTCATTGCTGAGTGATATTGCATTGTACGTAAGTACCACAACTTCTTTATCCATTTTTCACTTTCTGCGATATTGGACTTGTACCGTAAACCAGGTTCTTGTAAACAGAGCCGTCCCAACCTTTGGGGTGGCTGTGTCTTTTTGATTTTAATTTCCCTAAGCTATAGGACCATAAGTGGAAGTGCCCTAGGCTCTGTTGCTTTGTTTTTTAGATGTTTCAGGAAACACCATACACTTCTCCCGAGTGGCTGTTGGCAATTGACATCCCGCCCATCAGCATAACAAGGCTCCCAGTTCTCCATGGCCTGTCCTGCCTTTCTGGATTTTACACTTTTTTCAGATGGCCCTTTTGACCGGGGGGAAGTGAGACTTCATTGTAGTGCAGATTTCCTTTGCAAGCTTGCTTGGTTGGCCAAAAAGGGCGTATGCGTTTTTTCCTGAATATATTCAGGAAAAAACGCATACGCCCTTTTTGGCCAAGTGCATCATTGTGGACGTTCTGCCTCTTTTCCTATGCTTTCAATGCAATTCCAGTCTACCTCCTGAAATCGGTTTCCTGCAATTCTGCCCCGCTTTCAAGTCCTCTTGGCAGCCTTACTTCAGTATATTTTTGGACGATAGCTGTCATTTATAACTCTGCAGGTTTGTGAATTACAGTGCCCCTGAGCTCCTTTCTTCAACTCGCTTTCTCGTGAGCTGGCCGCAACACCGCAGGATGGCTTCAGGCCCTAATCTGGTTCCGGCACCGCACGCTGAGCCTTTGGTTAATTCCTCTTCCTGGTGGGAAATGAGAGTTAAATTTGCCCGTCCACACACCTCCAGCTAGTCTGTCATTGGTTCTCCCTATTCCTGTTCATCTTCCGCAGAAATTGCAAACTGGGCCAAACAGGAGGTTAAAGGCACTGACTCTCCAAGTCGGGAGAGTGTTAGTAAAGCGTCTGGAATGTTGCACCCGAGTACCAGGGGACGAAAACTGAGACATATTGGAACACGTCTCCCGATCACACGGTTGATCATACTCTGGGTTCCACATGCATGTTTTAGCTGAAGGAAGAATACCTTAAACCTGGAGAGTTGAGACCCGTGGAATGGGTACCATGCAATATGACTTCAAAGGGTCTTCATTTGCTCACCGAACCTCTCCAATCCTATCACTGCTGCGTTAATGCCCCTGTACACACGCTTGATTCTCTTTCAGAGACATAGCAATCCATAGGTTTTAAGATACTTCCTAGTCAGGTATATTCTTAGGTGTTTAATATGGGGTGTTGAATCCATTTCGTTGAGCAAGGAGTAGCTCTTGTCTATTCCATATTTGGCTTAAGGAACTTTATCTGTGCTCATTTCAATCTCTGGTTTTATGCAGCACCCCAACTCACCTTTCCCCTTAAGCAAGCATAAGTTGGTTTTCTAAATTTGAGACCCTGTTCTGTTTTGTAATTCAGTTCCTGTGTAGCCAAGTTTACATTCCGTGTATTAGTGATATCTTATGATGTTTCTTTTTCTGTGTGACTTATTTCAGTTAGAATCATCGTACCTGAATCCACTCATTATGCTGCTATGGGCCTGATGACATAGATTTCATTGCTGAGTGATACTGCATTGTACGTAAGTACCACAACTTCTTTATCCATTTTTCACTTTCTGCGATATTGAACTTGTACCGTAAACCAGGTTCTTGTAAACAGAGCCATCCCAACCTTTGGGGTGGCTGTGTCTTTTGATTTTAATTTCCCTAAGCTATAGGACCATAAGTGGAAGTGCCCTAGGCTCTGTTGCTTTGTTTTTTAGATGTTTCAGGAAACACCATACACTTCTCCCGAGTGGCTGTTGGCAATTGACATCCCGCCCATCAGCATAACAAGGCTCCCAGTTCTCCATGGCCTGTCCTGCCTTTCTGGATTTTACACTTTTTTCAGATGGCCCTTTTGACCGGGGGGAAGTGAGACTTCATTGTAGTGCAGATTTCCTTTGCAAGCTTGCTTGGTTGGCCAAAAAGGGCGTATGCGTTTTTTCCTGAATATATTCAGGAAAAAACGCATACGCCCTTTTTGGCCAAGTGCATCATTGTGGACGTTCTGCCTCTTTTCCTATGCTTTCAATGCAATTCCAGTCTACCTCCTGAAATCGGTTTCCTGCAATTCTGCCCCGCTTTCAAGTCCTCTTGGCAGCCTTACTTCAGTATATTTTTGGACGATAGCTGTCATTTATAACTCTGCAGGTTTGTGAATTACAGTGCCCCTGAGCTCCTTTCTTCAACTCGCTTTCTCGTGAGCTGGCCGCAACACCGCAGGATGGCTTCAGGCCCTAATCTGGTTCCGGCACGGCACGCTGAGCCTTTGGTTAATTCCTCTTCCTGGTGGGAAATGAGAGTTAAATTTGCCCGTCCAGACACCTCCATCTGGTCTGTCATTGGTTCTCCCTATTCCTGTTCATCTTCCGCAGAAATTGCAAACTGGGCCAAACAGGAGGTTAAAGGCACTGACTCTCCAAGTCGGGAGAGTGTTAGTAAAGCGTCTGGAATGTTGCACCCGAGTACCAGGGGACGAAAACTGACACATATTGGAACACGTCTCCCGATCACACGGTTGATCATACTCTGGGTTCCACATGCATGTTTTAGCTGAAGGAAGAATACCTTAAACCTGGAGAGTTGAGACCCGTGGAATGGGTACCATGCAATATGACTTCAAAGGGTCTTCATTTGCTCACCGAACCTCTCCAATCCTATCACTGCTGCGTTAATGCCCCTGTACACACGCTTGATTCTCTTTCAGAGACATAGCAATCCATAGGTTTTAAGATAATTCCTAGTCAGGTATATTCTTAGGTGTTTAATATGGGGTGTTGAATCCATTTCGTTGAGCAAGGAGTAGCTCTTGTCTATTCCATATTTGGCTTAAGGAACTTTATCTGTGCTCATTTCAATCTCTGGTTTTATGCAGCACCCCAACTCACCTTTCCCCTTAAGCAAGCATAAGTTGGTTTTCTAAATTTGAGACCCTGTTCTGTTTTGTAATTCAGTTCCTGTGTAGCCAAGTTTACATTCCGTGTATTAGTGATATCTTATGATGTTTCTTTTTCTGTGTGACTTATTTCAGTTAGAATCATCGTACCTGAATCCACTCATTATGCTGCTACGGGCCTGATGACATAGATTTCATTGCTGAGTGATACTGCATTGTACGTAAGTACCACAACTTCTTTATCCATTTTTCACTTTCTGCGATATTGAACTTGTACCGTAAATCAGGTTCTTGTAAACAGAGCCGTCCCAACCTTTGGGGTGGCTGTGTCTTTTTGATTTTAATTTCCCTAAGCTATAGGACCATAAGTGGAAGTGCCCTAGGCTCTGTTGCTTTGTTTTTTAGATGTTTCAGGAAACACCATACACTTCTCCCGAGTGGCTGTTGGCAATTGACATCCCGCCCATCAGCATAACAAGGCTCCCAGTTCTCCATGGCCTGTCCTGCCTTTCTGGATTTTACACTTTTTTCAGATGGCCCTTTTGACCGGGGGGAAGTGAGACTTCATTGTAGTGCAGATTTCCTTTGCAAGCTTGCTTGGTTGGCCAAAAAGGGCGTATGCGTTTTTTCCTGAATATATTCAGGAGAAAACGCATACGCCCTTTTTGGCCAAGTGCATCATTGTGGACGTTCTGCCTCTTTTCCTATGCTTTAAATGCAATTCCAGTCTACCTCCTGAAATCGGTTTCCTGCAATTCTGCCCCGCTTTCAAGTCCTCTTGGCAGCCTTACTTCAGTATATTTTTGGACGATAGCTGTCATTTATAACTCTGCAGGTTTGTGAATTACAGTGCCCCTGAGCTCCTTTCTTCAACTGGCTTTCTCGTGAGCTGGCCGCAACACCGCAGGATGGCTTCAGGCCCTAATCTGGTTCCGGCACGGCACGCTGAGCCTTTGGTTAATTCCTCTTCCTGGTGGGAAATGAGAGTTAAATTTGCCCGTCCACACACCTCCAGCTAGTCTGTCATTGGTTCTCCCTATTCCTGTTCATCTTCCGCAGAAATTGCAAACTGGGCCAAACAGGAGGTTAAAGGCACTGACTCTCCAAGTCGGGAGAGTGTTAGTAAAGCGTCTGGAATGTTGCACCCGAGTACCAGGGGACGAAAACTGACACATATTGGAACACGTCTCCCGATCACACGGTTGATCATACTCTGGGTTCCACATGCATGTTTTAGCTGAAGGAAGAATCCCTTAAACCTGGAGAGTTGAGACCCGTGGAATGGGTACCATGCAATATGACTTCAAAGGGTCTTCATTTGCTCACCGAACCTCTCCAATCCTATCACTGCTGCGTTTATGCCCCTGTACACACGCTTGATTCTCTTTCAGAGACATAGCAATCCATAGGTTTTAAGATACTTCCTAGTCAGGTATATTCTTAGGCATTTAATATGGGGTGTTGAGTCCATTTCGTTGAGCAAGGAGTAGCTCTTGTCTATTCCATATTTGGCTTAAGGAACTTTATCTGTGCTCATTTCAATCTCTGGTTTTATGCAGCACCCCAACTCACCTTTCCCCTTAAGCAAGCATAAGTTGGGTTTCTAAATTTGAGACCCTGTTCTGTTTTGTAATTCAGTTCCTGTGTAGCCAAGGTTACATTCCGTGTATTAGTGATATCTTATGACGTTTCTTTTTCTGTGTGACTTATTTCAGTTAGAATCATCATACCTGAATCCACTCATTATGCTGCTACGGGCCTGATGACATAGATTTCATTGCTGAGTGATACTGCATTGTACGTAAGTACCACAACTTCTTTATCCATTTTTCACTTTCTGCGATATTGAACTTGTACCGTAAACCAGGTTCTTGTAAACAGAGCCGTCCCAACCTTTGGGGTGGCTGTGTCTTTTTGATTTTAATTTCCCTAAGCTATAGGACCATAAGTGGAAGTGCCCTAGGCTCTGTTGCTTTGTTTTTTAGATGTTTCAGGAAACACCATACACTTCTCCCGAGTGGCTGTTGGCAATTTACATCCCGCCCATCAGCATAACAAGGCTCCCAGTTCTCCATGGCCTGTCCTGCCTTTCTGGATTTTACACTTTTTTCAGATGGCCCTTTTGACCGGGGGGAAGTGAGACTTCATTGTAGTGCAGATTTCCTTTGCAAGCTTGCTTGGTTGGCCAAAAAGGGCGTATGCGTTTTTTCCTGAATATATTCAGGAGAAAACGCATACGCCCTTTTTGGCCAAGTGCATCATTGTGGACGTTCTGCCTCTTTTCCTATGCTTTAAATGCAATTCCAGTCTACCTCCTGAAATCGGTTTCCTGCAATTCTGCCCCGCTTTCAAGTCCTCTTGGCAGCCTTACTTCAGTATATTTTTGGACGATAGCTGTCATTTATAACTCTGCAGGTTTGTGAATTACAGTGCCCCTGAGCTCCTTTCTTCAACTCGCTTTCTCGTGAGCTGGCCGCAACACCGCAGGATGGCTTCAGGCCCTAATCTGGTTCCGGCACGGCACGCTGAGCCTTTGGTTAATTCCTCTTCCTGGTGGGAAATGAGAGTTAAATTTGCCCGTCCACACACCTCCAGCTAGTCTGTCATTGGTTCTCCCTATTCCTGTTCATCTTCCGCAGAAATTGCAAACTGGGCCAAACAGGAGGTTAAAGGCACTGACTCTCCAAGTCGGGAGAGTGTTAGTAAAGCGTCTGGAATGTTGCACCCGAGTACCAGGGGACGAAAACTGACACATATTGGAACACGTCTCCCGATCACACGGTTGATCATACTCTGGGTTCCACATGCATGTTTTAGCTGAAGGAAGAATTCCTTAAACCTGGAGAGTTGAGACCCGTGGAATGGGTACCATGCAATATGACTTCAAAGGGTCTTCATTTGCTCACCGAACCTCTCCAATCCTATCACTGCTGCGTTTATGCCCCTGTACACACGCTTGATTCTCTTTCAGAGACATAGCAATCCATAGGTTTTAAGATACTTCCTAGTCAGGTATATTCTTAGGCATTTAATATGGGGTGTTGAGTCCATTTCGTTGAGCAAGGAGTAGCTCTTGTCTATTCCATATTTGGCTTAAGGAACTTTATCTGTGCTCATTTCAATCTCTGGTTTTATGCAGCACCCCAACTCACCTTTCCCCTTAAGCAAGCATAAGTTGGGTTTCTAAATTTGAGACCCTGTTCTGTTTTGTAATTCAGTTCCTGTGTAGCCAAGGTTACATTCCGTGTATTAGTGATATCTTATGACGTTTCTTTTTCTGTGTGACTTATTTCAGTTAGAATCATCATACCTGAATCCACTCATTATGCTGCTACGGGCCTGATGACATAGATTTCATTGCTGAGTGATACTGCATTGTACGTAAGTACCACAACTTCTTTATCCATTTTTCACTTTCTGCGATATTGAACTTGTACCGTAAACCAGGTTCTTGTAAACAGAGCCGTCCCAACCTTTGGGGTGGCTGTGTCTTTTTGATTTTAATTTCCCTAAGCTATAGGACCATAAGTGGAAGTGCCCTAGGCTCTGTTGCTTTGTTTTTTAGATGTTTCAGGAAACACCATACACTTCTCCCGAGTGGCTGTTGGCAATTGACATCCCGCCCATCAGCATAACAAGGCTCCCAGTTCTCCATGGCCTGTCCTGCCTTTCTGGATTTTACACTTTTTTCAGATGGCCCTTTTGACCGGGGGGAAGTGAGACTTCATTGTAGTGCAGATTTCCTTTGCAAGCTTGCTTGGTTGGCCAAAAAGGGCGTATGCGTTTTTTCCTGAATATATTCAGGAAAAAACGCATACGCCCTTTTTGGCCAAGTGCATCATTGTGGACGTTCTGCCTCTTTTCCTATGCTTTAAATGCAATTCCAGTCTACCTCCTGAAATCGGTTTCCTGCAATTCTGCCCCGCTTTCAAGTCCTCTTGGCAGCCTTACTTCAGTATATTTTTGGACGATAGCTGTCATTTATAACTCTGCAGGTTTGTGAATTACAGTGCCCCTGAGCTCCTTTCTTCAACTCGCTTTCTCGTGAGCTGGCCGCAACACCGCAGGATGGCTTCAGGCCCTAATCTGGTTCCGGCAAGGCACGCTGAGCCTTTGGTTAATTCCTCTTCCTGGTGGGAAATGAGAGTTAAATTTGCCCGTCCAGACACCTCCAGCTAGTCTGTCATTGGTTCTCCCTACTCCTGTTCATCTTCCGCAGAAATTGCAAACTGGGCCAAACAGGAGGTTAAAGGCACTGACTCTCCAAGTCGGGAGAGTGTTAGTAAAGCGTCTGGAATGTTGCACCCGAGTACCAGGGGACGAAAACTGACACATATTGGAACACGTCTCCCGATCACACGGTTGATCATACTCTGGGTTCCACATGCATGTTTTAGCTGAAGGAAGAATACCTTCAACCTGGAGAGTTGAGACCCGTGGAATGGGTACCATGCAATATGACTTCAAAGGGTCTTCATTTGCTCACCGAACCTCTCCAATCCTATCACTGCTGCGTTTATGCCCCTGTACACACGCTTGATTCTCTTTCAGAGACATAGCAATCCATAGGTTTTAAGATACTTCCTAGTCAGGTACACTCTTAGGCATTTAATATGGGGTGTTGAGTCCATTTCGTTGAGCAAGGAGTAGCTCTTGTCTATTCCATATTTGGCTTAAGGAACTTTATCTGTGCTCATTTCAATCTCTGGTTTTATGCAGCACCCCAACTCACCTTTCCCCTTAAGCAAGCATAAGTTGGGTTTCTAAATTTGAGACCCTGTTCTGTTTTGTAATTCAGTTCCTGTGTCGCCAAGGTTACATTCCGTGTAATAGTGATATCTTATGATGTTTCTTTTCCTGTGTGACTTATTTCAGTTAGAATCATCGTACCTGAATCCACTCATTATGCTGCTACGGGCCTGATGACATAGATTTCATTGCTGAGTGATACTGCATTGTACGTAAGTACCACAACTTCTTTATCCATTTTTCACTTTCTGCGATATTGAACTTGTACCGTAAACCAGGTTCTTGTAAACAGAGCCGTCCCAACCTTTGGGGTGGCTGTGTCTTTTTGATTTTAATTTCCCTAAGCTATAGGACCATAAGTGGAAGTGCCCTAGGCTCTGTTGCTTTGTTTTTTAGATGTTTCAGGAAACACCATACACTTCTCCCGAGTGGCTGTTGGCAATTGACATCCCGCCCATCAGCATAACAAGGCTCCCAGTTCTCCATGGCCTGTCCTGCCTTTCTGGATTTTACACTTTTTTCAGATGGCCCTTTTGACCGGGGGGAAGTGAGACTTCATTGTAGTGCAGATTTCCTTTGCAAGCTTGCTTGGTTGGCCAAAAAGGGCGTATGCGTTTTTTCCTGAATATATTCAGGAAAAAACGCATACGCCCTTTTTGGCCAAGTGCATCATTGTGGACGTTCTGCCTCTTTTCCTATGCTTTCAATGCAATTCCAGTCTACCTCCTGAAATCGGTTTCCTGCAATTCTGCCCCGCTTTCAAGTCCTCTTGGCAGCCTTACTTCAGTATATTTTTGGACGATAGCTGTCATTTATAACTCTGCAGGTTTGTGAATTACAGTGCCCCTGAGCTCCTTTCTTCAACTGGCTTTCTCGTGAGCTGGCCGCAACACCGCAGGATGGCTTCAGGCCCTAATCTGGTTCCGGCACGGCACGCTGAGCCTTTGGTTAATTCCTCTTCCTGGTGGGAAATGAGAGTTAAATTTGCCCGTCCAGACACCTCCAGCTAGTCTGTCATTGGTTCTCCCTATTCCTGTTCATCTTCCGCAGAAATTGCAAACTGGGCCAAACAGGAGGTTAAAGGCACTGACTCTCCAAGTCGGGAGAGTGTTAGTAAAGCGTCTGGAATGTTGCACCCGAGTACCAGGGGACGAAAACTGACACATATTGGAACACGTCTCCCGATCACACGGTTGATCATACTCTGGGTTCCACATGCATGTTTTAGCTGAAGGAAGAATCCCTTAAACCTGGAGAGTTGAGACCCGTGGAATGGGTACCATGCAATATGACTTCAAAGGGTCTTCATTTGCTCACCGAACCTCTCCAATCCTATCACTGCTGCGTTTATGCCCCTATACACACGCTTGATTCTCTTTCAGAGACATAGCAATCCATAGGTTTTAAGATACTTCCTAGTCAGGTATATTCTTAGGTGTTTAATATGGGGTGTTGAGTCCATTTCGTTGAGCAAGGAGTAGCTCTTGTCTATTCCATATTTGGCTTAAGGAACTTTATCTGTGCTCATTTCAATCTCTGGTTTTATGCAGCACCCCAACTCACCTTTCCCCTTAAGCAAGCATAAGTTGGTTTTCTAAATTTGAGACCCTGTTCTGTTTTGTAATTCAGTTCCTGTGTCGCCAAGGTTACATTCCGTGTATTAGTGATATCTTATGATGTTTCTTTTTCTGTGTGACTTATTTCAGTTGGAATCATCGTACCTGAATCCACTCATTATGCTGCTACGGTCCTGATGACATAGATTTCATTGCTGAGTGATACTGCATTGTACGTAAGTACCACAACTTCTTTATCCATTTTTCATTTTCTGCGATATTGAACTTGTACCGTAAACCAGGTTCTTGTAAACAGAGCCGTCCCAACCTTTGGGGTGGCTGTGTCTTTTTGATTTTAAATTCCCTAAGCTATAGGACCATAAGTGGAAGTGCCCTAGGCTCTGTTGCTTTGTTTTTTAGATGTTTCAGGAAACACCATACACTTCTCCCGAGTGGCTGTTGGCAATTTACATCCCGCCCATCAGCATAACAAGGCTCCCAGTTCTCCATGGCCTGTCCTGCCTTTCTGGATTTTACACTTTTTTCAGATGGCCCTTTTGACCGGGGGGAAGTGAGACTTCATTGTAGTGCAGATTTCCTTTGCAAGCTTGCTTGGTTGGCCAAAAAGGGCGTATGCGTTTTTTCCTGAATATATTCAGGAGAAAACGCATACGCCCTTTTTGGCCAAGTGCATCATTGTGGACGTTCTGCCTCTTTTCCTATGCTTTCAATGCAATTCCAGTCTACCTCCTGAAATCGGTTTCCTGCAATTCTGCCCCGCTTTCAAGTCCTCTTGGCAGCCTTACTTCAGTATATTTTTGGACGATAGCTGTCATTTATAACTCTGCAGGTTTGTGAATTACAGTGCCCCTGAGCTCCTTTCTTCAACTGGCTTTCTCGTGAGCTGGCCGCAACACCGCAGGATGGCTTCAGGCCCTAATCTGGTTCCGGCACGGCACGCTGAGCCTTTGGTTAATTCCTCTTCCTGGTGGGAAATGAGAGTTAAATTTGCCCGTCCACACACCTCCAGCTAGTCTGTCATTGGTTCTCCCTATTCCTGTTCATCTTCCGCAGAAATTGCAAACTGGGCCAAACAGGAGGTTAAAGGCACTGACTCTCCAAGTCGGGAGAGTGTTAGTAAAGCGTCTGGAATGTTGCACCCGAGTACCAGGGGACGAAAACTGACACATATTGGAACACGTCTCCCGATCACACGGTTGATCATACTCTGGGTTCCACATGCATGTTTTAGCTGAAGGAAGAATACCTTCAACCTGGAGAGTTGAGACCCGTGGAATGGGTACCATGCAATATGACTTCAAAGGGTCTTCATTTGCTCACCGAACCTCTCCAATCCTATCACTGCTGCGTTTATGCCCCTGTACACACGCTTGATTCTCTTTCAGAGACATAGCAATCCATAGGTTTTAAGATACTTCCTAGTCAGGTATATTCTTAGGCATTTAATATGGGGTGTTGAGTCCATTTCGTTGAGCAAGGAGTAGCTCTTGTCTATTCCATATTTGGCTTAAGGAACTTTATCTGTGCTCATTTCAATCTCTGGTTTTATGCAGCACCCCAACTCACCTTTCCCCTTAAGCAAGCATAAGTTGGGTTTCTAAATTTGAGACCCTGTTCTGTTTTGTAATTCAGTTCCTGTGTAGCCAAGGTTACATTCCGTGTATTAGTGATATCTTATGACGTTTCTTTTTCTGTGTGACTTATTTCAGTTAGAATCATCATACCTGAATCCACTCATTATGCTGCTACGGGCCTGATGACATAGATTTCATTGCTGAGTGATACTGCATTGTACGTAAGTACCACAACTTCTTTATCCATTTTTCACTTTCTGCGATATTGAACTTGTACCGTAAACCAGGTTCTTGTAAACAGAGCCGTCCCAACCTTTGGGGTGGCTGTGTCTTTTTGATTTTAATTTCCCTAAGCTATAGGACCATAAGTGGAAGTGCCCTAGGCTCTGTTGCTTTGTTTTTTAGATGTTTCAGGAAACACCATACACTTCTCCCGAGTGGCTGTTGGCAATTGACATCCCGCCCATCAGCATAACAAGGCTCCCAGTTCTCCATGGCCTGTCCTGCCTTTCTGGATTTTACACTTTTTTCAGATGGCCCTTTTGACCGGGGGGAAGTGAGACTTCATTGTAGTGCAGATTTCCTTTGCAAGCTTGCTTGGTTGGCCAAAAAGGGCGTATGCGTTTTTTCCTGAATATATTCAGGAAAAAACGCATACGCCCTTTTTGGCCAAGTGCATCATTGTGGACGTTCTGCCTCTTTTCCTATGCTTTAAATGCAATTCCAGTCTACCTCCTGAAATCGGTTTCCTGCAATTCTGCCCCGCTTTCAAGTCCTCTTGGCAGCCTTACTTCAGTATATTTTTGGACGATAGCTGTCATTTATAACTCTGCAGGTTTGTGAATTACAGTGCCCCTGAGCTCCTTTCTTCAACTCGCTTTCTCGTGAGCTGGCCGCAACACCGCAGGATGGCTTCAGGCCCTAATCTGGTTCCGGCAAGGCACGCTGAGCCTTTGGTTAATTCCTCTTCCTGGTGGGAAATGAGAGTTAAATTTGCCCGTCCAGACACCTCCAGCTAGTCTGTCATTGGTTCTCCCTACTCCTGTTCATCTTCCGCAGAAATTGCAAACTGGGCCAAACAGGAGGTTAAAGGCACTGACTCTCCAAGTCGGGAGAGTGTTAGTAAAGCGTCTGGAATGTTGCACCCGAGTACCAGGGGACGAAAACTGACACATATTGGAACACGTCTCCCGATCACACGGTTGATCATACTCTGGGTTCCACATGCATGTTTTAGCTGAAGGAAGAATACCTTCAACCTGGAGAGTTGAGACCCGTGGAATGGGTACCATGCAATATGACTTCAAAGGGTCTTCATTTGCTCACCGAACCTCTCCAATCCTATCACTGCTGCGTTTATGCCCCTGTACACACGCTTGATTCTCTTTCAGAGACATAGCAATCCATAGGTTTTAAGATACTTCCTAGTCAGGTACACTCTTAGGCATTTAATATGGGGTGTTGAGTCCATTTCGTTGAGCAAGGAGTAGCTCTTGTCTATTCCATATTTGGCTTAAGGAACTTTATCTGTGCTCATTTCAATCTCTGGTTTTATGCAGCACCCCAACTCACCTTTCCCCTTAAGCAAGCATAAGTTGGGTTTCTAAATTTGAGACCCTGTTCTGTTTTGTAATTCAGTTCCTGTGTCGCCAAGGTTACATTCCGTGTAATAGTGATATCTTATGATGTTTCTTTTCCTGTGTGACTTATTTCAGTTAGAATCATCGTACCTGAATCCACTCATTATGCTGCTACGGGCCTGATGACATAGATTTCATTGCTGAGTGATACTGCATTGTACGTAAGTACCACAACTTCTTTATCCATTTTTCACTTTCTGCGATATTGAACTTGTACCGTAAACCAGGTTCTTGTAAACAGAGCCGTCCCAACCTTTGGGGTGGCTGTGTCTTTTTGATTTTAATTTCCCTAAGCTATAGGACCATAAGTGGAAGTGCCCTAGGCTCTGTTGCTTTGTTTTTTAGATGTTTCAGGAAACACCATACACTTCTCCCGAGTGGCTGTTGGCAATTGACATCCCGCCCATCAGCATAACAAGGCTCCCAGTTCTCCATGGCCTGTCCTGCCTTTCTGGATTTTACACTTTTTTCAGATGGCCCTTTTGACCGGGGGGAAGTGAGACTTCATTGTAGTGCAGATTTCCTTTGCAAGCTTGCTTGGTTGGCCAAAAAGGGCATATGCGTTTTTTCCTGAATATATTCAGGAAAAAACGCATACGCCCTTTTTGGCCAAGTGCATCATTGTGGACGTTCTGCCTCTTTTCCTATGCTTTCAATGCAATTCCAGTCTACCTCCTGAAATCGGTTTCCTGCAATTCTGCCCCGCTTTCAAGTCCTCTTGGCAGCCTTACTTCAGTATATTTTTGGACGATAGCTGTCATTTATAACTCTGCAGGTTTGTGAATTACAGTGCCCCTGAGCTCCTTTCTTCAACTCGCTTTCTCGTGAGCTGGCCGCAACACCGCAGGATGGCTTCAGGCCCTAATCTGGTTCCGGCACGGCACGCTGAGCCTTTGGTTAATTCCTCTTCCTGGTGGGAAATGAGAGTTAAATTTGCCCGTCCAGACACCTCCAGCTAGTCTGTCATTGGTTCTCCCTATTCCTGTTCATCTTCCGCAGAAATTGCAAACTGGGCCAAACAGGAGGTTAAAGGCACTGACTCTCCAAGTCGGGAGAGTGTTAGTAAAGCGTCTGGAATGTTGCACCCGAGTACCAGGGGACGAAAACTGAGACATATTGGAACACGTCTCCCGATCACACGGTTGATCATACTCTGGGTTCCACATGCATGTTTTAGCTGAAGGAAGAATCCCTTAAACCTGGAGAGTTGAGACCCGTGGAATGGGTACCATGCAATATGACTTCAAAGGGTCTTCATTTGCTCACCGAACCTCTCCAATCCTATCACTGCTGCGTTTATGCCCCTATACACACGCTTGATTCTCTTTCAGAGACATAGCAATCCATAGGTTTTAAGATACTTCCTAGTCAGGTATATTCTTAGGTGTTTAATATGGGGTGTTGAGTCCATTTCGTTGAGCAAGGAGTAGCTCTTGTCTATTCCATATTTGGCTTAAGGAACTTTATCTGTGCTCATTTCAATCTCTGGTTTTATGCAGCACCCCAACTCACCTTTCCCCTTAAGCAAGCATAAGTTGGGTTTCTAAATTTGAGACCCTGTTCTGTTTTGTAATTCAGTTCCTGTGTAGCCAAGGTTACATTCCGTGTATTAGTGATATCTTATGACGTTTCTTTTTCTGTGTGACTTATTTCAGTTAGAATCATCATACCTGAATCCACTCATTATGCTGCTACGGGCCTGATGACATAGATTTCATTGCTGAGTGATACTGCATTGTACGTAAGTACCACAACTTCTTTATCCATTTTTCACTTTCTGCGATATTGAACTTGTACCGTAAACCAGGTTCTTGTAAACAGAGCCGTCCCAACCTTTGGGGTGGCTGTGTCTTTTTGATTTTAATTTCCCTAAGCTATAGGACCATAAGTGGAAGTGCCCTAGGCTCTGTTGCTTTGTTTTTTAGATGTTTCAGGAAACACCATACACTTCTCCCGAGTGGCTGTTGGCAATTGACATCCCGCCCATCAGCATAACAAGGCTCCCAGTTCTCCATGGCCTGTCCTGCCTTTCTGGATTTTACACTTTTTTCAGATGGCCCTTTTGACCGGGGGGAAGTGAGACTTCATTGTAGTGCAGATTTCCTTTGCAAGTTTGCTTGGTTGGCCAAAAAGGGCGTATGCGTTTTTTCCTGAATATATTCAGGAAAAAACGCATACGCCCTTTTTGGCCAAGTGCATCATTGTGGACGTTCTGCCTCTTTTCCTATGCTTTCAATGCAATTCCAGTCTACCTCCTGAAATCGGTTTCCTGCAATTCTGCCCCGCTTTCAAGTCCTCTTGGCAGCCTTACTTCAGTATATTTTTGGACGATAGCTGTCATTTATAACTCTGCAGGTTTGTGAATTACAGTGCCCCTGAGCTCCTTTCTTCAACTCGCTTTCTCGTGAGCTGGCCGCAACACCGCAGGATGGCTTCAGGCCCTAATCTGGTTCCGGCAAGGCACGCTGAGCCTTTGGTTAATTCCTCTTCCTGGTGGGAAATGAGAGTTAAATTTGCCCGTCCAGACACCTCCAGCTAGTCTGTCATTGGTTCTCCCTACTCCTGTTCATCTTCCGCAGAAATTGCAAACTGGGCCAAACAGGAGGTTAAAGGCACTGACTCTCCAAGTCGGGAGAGTGTTAGTAAAGCGTCTGGAATGTTGCACCCGAGTACCAGGGGACGAAAACTGACACATATTGGAACACATCTCCCGATCACACGGTTGATCATACTCTGGGTTCCACATGCATGTTTTAGCTGAAGGAAGAATACCTTAAACCTGGAGAGTTGAGACCCGTGGAATGGGTACCATGCAATATGACTTCAAAGGGTCTTCATTTGCTCACCGAACCTCTCCAATCCTATCACTGCTGCGTTTATGCCCCTGTACACACGCTTGATTCTCTTTCAGAGACATAGCAATCCATAGGTTTTAAGATACTTCCTAGTCAGGTACACTCTTAGGCATTTAATATGGGGTGTTGAGTCCATTTCGTTGAGCAAGGAGTAGCTCTTGTCTATTCCATATTTGGCTTAAGGAACTTTATCTGTGCTCATTTCAATCTCTGGTTTTATGCAGCACCCCAACTCACCTTTCCCCTTAAGCAAGCATAAGTTGGGTTTCTAAATTTGAGACCCTGTTCTGTTTTGTAATTCAGTTCCTGTGTCGCCAAGGTTACATTCCGTGTAATAGTGATATCTTATGATGTTTCTTTTCCTGTGTGACTTATTTCAGTTAGAATCATCGTACCTGAATCCACTCATTATGCTGCTACGGGCCTGATGACATAGATTTCATTGCTGAGTGATACTGCATTGTACGTAAGTACCACAACTTCTTTATCCATTTTTCACTTTCTGCGATATTGAACTTGTACCGTAAACCAGGTTCTTGTAAACAGAGCCGTCCCAACCTTTGGGGTGGCTGTGTCTTTTTGATTTTAATTTCCCTAAGCTATAGGACCATAAGTCGAAGTGCCCTAGGCTCTGTTGCTTTGTTTTTTAGATGTTTCAGGAAACAACATACACTTTTCCCGAGTGGCTGTTGGCAATTTACATCCCGCCCATCAGCATAACAAGGCTCCCAGTTCTCCATGGCCTGTCCTGCCTTTCTGGATTTTACACTTTTTTCAGATGGCCCTTTTGACCGGGGGGAAGTGAGACTTCATTGTAGTGCAGATTTCCTTTGCAAGCTTGCTTGGTTGGCCAAAAAGGGCATATGCGTTTTTTCCTGAATATATTCAGGAAAAAACGCATACGCCCTTTTTGGCCAAGTGCATCATTGTGGACGTTCTGCCTCTTTTCCTATGCTTTAAATGCAATTCCAGTCTACCTCCTGAAATCGGTTTCCTGCAATTCTGCCCCGCTTTCAAGTCCTCTTGGCAGCCTTACTTCAGTATATTTTTGGACGATAGCTGTCATTTATAACTCTGCAGGTTTGTGAATTACAGTGCCCCTGAGCTCCTTTCTTCAACTCGCTTTCTCGTGAGCTGGCCGCAACACCGCAGGATGGCTTCAGGCCCTAATCTGGTTCCGGCACGGCACGCTGAGCCTTTGGTTAATTCCTCTTCCTGGTGGGAAATGAGAGTTAAATTTGCCCGTCCAGACACCTCCAGCTAGTCTCTCATTGGTTCTCCCTATTCCTGTTCATCTTCCGCAGAAATTGCAAACTGGGCCAAACAGGAGGTTAAAGGCACTGACTCTCCAAGTCGGGAGAGTGTTAGTAAAGCGTCTGGAATGTTGCACCCGAGTACCAGGGGACGAAAACTGACACATATTGGAACACGTCTCCCGATCACACGGTTGATCATACTCTGGGTTCCACATGCATGTTTTAGCTGAAGGAAGAATCCCTTAAACCTGGAGAGTTGAGACCCGTGGAATGGGTACCATGCAATATGACTTCAAAGGGTCTTCATTTGCTCACCGAACCTCTCCAATCCTATCACTGCTGCGTTTATGCCCCTATACACACGCTTGATTCTCTTTCAGAGACATAGCAATCCATAGGTTTTAAGATACTTCCTAGTCAGGTATATTCTTAGGTGTTTAATATGGGGTGTTGAGTCCATTTCGTTGAGCAAGGAGTAGCTCTTGTCTATTCCATATTTGGCTTAAGGAACTTTATCTGTGCTCATTTCAATCTCTGGTTTTATGCAGCACCCCAACTCACCTTTCCCCTTAAGCAAGCATAAGTTGGTTTTCTAAATTTGAGACCCTGTTCTGTTTTGTAATTCAGTTCCTGTGTCGCCAAGGTTACATTCCGTGTATTAGTGATATCTTATGATGTTTCTTTTTCTGTGTGACTTATTTCAGTTAGAATCATCGTACCTGAATCCACTCATTATGCTGCTACGGGCCTGATGACATAGATTTCATTGCTGAGTGATACTGCATTGTACGTAAGTACCACAACTTCTTTATCCATTTTTCACTTTCTGCGATATTGAACTTGTACCGTAAACCAGGTTCTTGTAAACAGAGCCGTCCCAACCTTTGGGGTGGCTGTGTCTTTTTGATTTTAATTTCCCTAAGCTATAGGACCATAAGTGGAAGTGCCCTAGGCTCTGTTGCTTTGTTTTTTAGATGTTTCAGGAAACACCATACACTTCTCCCGAGTGGCTGTTGGCAATTGACATCCCGCCCATCAGCATAACAAGGCTCCCAGTTCTCCATGGCCTGTCCTGCCTTTCTGGATTTTACACTTTTTTCAGATGGCCCTTTTGACCGGGGGGAAGTGAGACTTCATTGTAGTGCAGATTTCCTTTGCAAGCTTGCTTGGTTGGCCAAAAAGGGCGTATGCGTTTTTTCCTGAATATATTCAGGAAAAAACGCATACGCCCTTTTTGGCCAAGTGCATCATTGTGGACGTTCTGCCTCTTTTCCTATGCTTTAAATGCAATTCCAGTCTACCTCCTGAAATCGGTTTCCTGCAATTCTGCCCCGCTTTCAAGTCCTCTTGGCAGCCTTACTTCAGTATATTTTTGGACGATAGCTGTCATTTATAACTCTGCAGGTTTGTGAATTACAGTGCCCCTGAGCTCCTTTCTTCAACTCGCTTTCTCGTGAGCTGGCCGCAACACCGCAGGATGGCTTCAGGCCCTAATCTGGTTCCGGCACGGCACGCTGAGCCTTTGGTTAATTCCTCTTCCTGGTGGGAAATGAGAGTTAAATTTGCCCGTCCAGACACCTCCAGCTAGTCTGTCATTGGTTCTCCCTATTCCTGTTCATCTTCCGCAGAAATTGCAAACTGGGCCAAACAGGAGGTTAAAGGCACTGACTCTCCAAGTCGGGAGAGTGTTAGTAAAGCGTCTGGAATGTTGCACCCGAGTACCAGGGGACGAAAACTGACACATATTGGAACACGTCTCCCGATCACACGGTTGATCATACTCTGGGTTCCACATGCATGTTTTAGCTGAAGGAAGAATACCTTAAACCTGGAGAGTTGAGACCCGTGGAATGGGTACCATGCAATATGACTTCAAAGGGTCTTCATTTGCTCACCGAACCTCTCCAATCCTATCACTGCTGCGTTTATGCCCCTGTACACACGCTTGATTCTCTTTCAGAGACATAGCAATCCATAGGTTTTAAGATACTTCCTAGTCAGGTATATTCTTAGGCGTTTAATATGGGATGTTGAGTCCATTTCGTTGAGCAAGGAGTAGCTCTTGTCTATTCCATATTTGGCTTAAGGAACTTTATCTGTGCTCATTTCAATCTCTGGTTTTATGCAGCACCCCAACTCACCTTTCCCCTTAAGCAAGCATAAGTTGGTTTTCTAAATTTGAGACCCTGTTCTGTTTTGTAATTCAGTTCCTGTGTAGCCAAGTTTACATTCCGTGTATTAGTGATATCTTATGACGTTTCTTTTTCTGTGTGACTTATTTCAGTTAGAATCATCATACCTGAATCCACTCATTATGCTGCTACGGGCCTGATGACATAGATTTCATTGCTGAGTGATACTGCATTGTACGTAAGTACCACAACTTCTTTATCCATTTTTCACTTTCTGCGATATTGAACTTGTACCGTAAACCAGGTTCTTGTAAACAGAGCCGTCCCAACCTTTGGGGTGGCTGTGTCTTTTGATTTTAATTTCCCTAAGCTATAGGACCATAAGTGGAAGTGCCCTAGGCTCTGTTGCTTTGTTTTTTAGATGTTTCAGGAAACACCATACACTTCTCCCGAGTGGCTGTTGGCAATTGACATCCCGCCCATCAGCATAACAAGGCTCCCAGTTCTCCATGGCCTGTCCTGCCTTTCTGGATTTTACACTTTTTTCAGATGGCCCTTTTGACCGGGGGGAAGTGAGACTTCATTGTAGTGCAGATTTCCTTTGCAAGCTTGCTTGGTTGGCCAAAAAGGGCGTATGCGTTTTTTCCTGAATATATTCAGGAAAAAACGCATACGCCCTTTTTGGCCAAGTGCATCATTGTGGACGTTCTGCCTCTTTTCCTATGCTTTCAATGCAATTCCAGTCTACCTCCTGAAATCGGTTTCCTGCAATTCTGCCCCGCTTTCAAGTCCTCTTGGCAGCCTTACTTCAGTATATTTTTGGACGATAGCTGTCATTTATAACTCTGCAGGTTTGTGAATTACAGTGCCCCTGAGCTCCTTTCTTCAACTCGCTTTCTCGTGAGCTGGCCGCAACACCGCAGGATGGCTTCAGGCCCTAATCTGGTTCCGGCACGGCACGCTGAGCCTTTGGTTAATTCCTCTTCCTGGTGGGAAATGAGAGTTAAATTTGCCCGTCCAGACACCTCCAGCTAGTCTCTCATTGGTTCTCCCTATTCCTGTTCATCTTCCGCAGAAATTGCAAACTGGGCCAAACAGGAGGTTAAAGGCACTGACTCTCCAAGTCGGGAGAGTGTTAGTAAAGCGTCTGGAATGTTGCACCCGAGTACCAGGGGACGAAAACTGACACATATTGGAACACGTCTCCCGATCACACGGTTGATCATACTCTGGGTTCCACATGCATGTTTTAGCTGAAGGAAGAATACCTTCAACCTGGAGAGTTGAGACCCGTGGAATGGGTACCATGCAATATGACTTCAAAGGGTCTTCATTTGCTCACCGAACCTCTCCAATCCTATCACTGCTGCGTTTATGCCCCTGTACACACGCTTGATTCTCTTTCAGAGACATAGCAATCCATAGGTTTTAAGATACTTCCTAGTCAGGTACACTCTTAGGCATTTAATATGGGGTGTTGAGTCCATTTCGTTGAGCAAGGAGTAGCTCTTGTCTATTCCATATTTGGCTTAAGGAACTTTATCTGTGCTCATTTCAATCTCTGGTTTTATGCAGCACCCCAACTCACCTTTCCCCTTAAGCAAGCATAAGTTGGTTTTCTAAATTTGAGACCCTGTTCTGTTTTGTAATTCAGTTCCTGTGTCGCCAAGGTTACATTCCGTGTATTAGTGATATCTTATGATGTTTCTTTTTCTGTGTGACTTATTTCAGTTAGAATCATCGTACCTGAATCCACTCATTATGCTGCTACGGGCCTGATGACATAGATTTCATTGCTGAGTGATACTGCATTGTACGTAAGTACCACAACTTCTTTATCCATTTTTCACTTTCTGCGATATTGAACTTGTACCGTAAACCAGGTTCTTGTAAACAGAGCCGTCCCAACCTTTGGGGTGGCTGTGTCTTTTTGATTTTAATTTCCCTAAGCTATAGGACCATAAGTGGAAGTGCCCTAGGCTCTGTTGCTTTGTTTTTTAGATGTTTCAGGAAACACCATACACTTCTCCCGAGTGGCTGTTGGCAATTGACATCCCGCCCATCAGCATAACAAGGCTCCCAGTTCTCCATGGCCTGTCCTGCCTTTCTGGATTTTACACTTTTTTCAGATGGCCCTTTTGACCGGGGGGAAGTGAGACTTCATTGTAGTGCAGATTTCCTTTGCAAGCTTGCTTGGTTGGCCAAAAAGGGCGTATGCGTTTTTTCCTGAATATATTCAGGAAAAAACGCATACGCCCTTTTTGGCCAAGTGCATCATTGTGGACGTTCTGCCTCTTTTCCTATGCTTTCAATGCAATTCCAGTCTACCTCCTGAAATCGGTTTCCTGCAATTCTGCCCCGCTTTGAAGTCCTCTTGGCAGCCTTACTTCAGTATAGTTTTGGACGATAGCTGTCATTTATAACTCTGCAGGTTTGTGAATTACAGTGCCCCTGAGCTCCTTTCTTCAACTCGCTTTCTCGTGAGCTGGCCGCAACACCGCAGGATGGCTTCAGGCCCTAATCTGGTTCCGGCACGGCACGCTGAGCCTTTGGTTAATTCCTCTTCCTGGTGGGAAATGAGAGTTAAATTTGCCCGTCCAGACACCTCCAGCTAGTCTGTCATTGGTTCTCCCTATTCCTGTTCATCTTCCGCAGAAATTGCAAACTGGGCCAAACAGGAGGTTAAAGGCACTGACTCTCCAAGTTGGGAGAGTGTTAGTAAAGCGTCTGGAATGTTGCACCCGAGTACCAGGGGACGAAAACTGACACATATTGGAACACGTCTCCCGATCACACGGTTGATCATACTCTGGGTTCCACATGCATGTTTTAGCTGAAGGAAGAATACCTTCAACCTGGAGAGTTGAGACCCGTGGAATGGGTACCATGCAATATGACTTCAAAGGGTCTTCATTTGCTCACCGAACCTCTCCAATCCTATCACTGCTGCGTTTATGCCCCTGTACACACGCTTGATTCTCTTTCAGAGACATAGCAATCCATAGGTTTTAAGATACTTCCTAGTCAGGTACACTCTTAGGCATTTAATATGGGGTGTTGAGTCCATTTCGTTGAGCAAGGAGTAGCTCTTGTCTATTCCATATTTGGCTTAAGGAACTTTATCTGTGCTCATTTCAATCTCTGGTTTTATGCAGCACCCCAACTCACCTTTCCCCTTAAGCAAGCATAAGTTGGTTTTCTAAATTTGAGACCCTGTTCTGTTTTGTAATTCAGTTCCTGTGTCGCCAAGGTTACATTCCGTGTATTAGTGATATCTTATGATGTTTCTTTTTCTGTGTGACTTATTTCAGTTAGAATCATCGTACCTGAATCCACTCATTATGCTGCTACGGGCCTGATGACATAGATTTCATTGCTGAGTGATACTGCATTGTACGTAAGTACCACAACTTCTTTATCCATTTTTCACTTTCTGCGATATTGAACTTGTACCGTAAACCAGGTTCTTGTAAACAGAGCCGTCCCAACCTTTGGGGTGGCTGTGTCTTTTTGATTTTAATTTCCCTAAGCTATAGGACCATAAGTGGAAGTGCCCTAGGCTCTGGTGCTTTGTTTTTTAGATGTTTCAGGAAACACCATACACTTCTCCCGAGTGGCTGTTGGCAATTGACATCCCGCCCATCAGCATAACAAGGCTCCCAGTTCTCCATGGCCTGTCCTGCCTTTCTGGATTTTACACTTTTTTCAGATGGCCCTTTTGACCGGGGGGAAGTGAGACTTCATTGTAGTGCAGATTTCCTTTGCAAGCTTGCTTGGTTGGCCAAAAAGGGCGTATGCGTTTTTTCCTGAATATATTCAGGAAAAAACGCATACGCCCTTTTTGGCCAAGTGCATCATTGTGGACGTTCTGCCTCTTTTCCTATGCTTTCAATGCAATTCCAGTCTACCTCCTGAAATCGGTTTCCTGCAATTCTGCCCCGCTTTCAAGTCCTCTTGGCAGCCTTACTTCAGTATAGTTTTGGACGATAGCTGTCATTTATAACTCTGCAGGTTTGTGAATTACAGTGCCCCTGAGCTCCTTTCTTCAACTCGCTTTCTCGTGAGCTGGCCGCAACACCGCAGGATGGCTTCAGGCCCTATTCTGGTTCCGGCACGGCACGCTGAGCCTTTGGTTAATTCCTCTTCCTGGTGGGAAATGAGAGTTAAATTTGCCCGTCCAGACACCTCCAGCTAGTCTGTCATTGGTTCTCCCTATTCCTGTTCATCTTCCGCAGAAATTGCAAACTGGGCCAAACAGGAGGTTAAAGGCACTGACTCTCCAAGTCGGGAGAGTGTTAGTAAAGCGTCTGGAATGTTGCACCCGAGTACCAGGGGACGAAAACTGACACATATTGGAACACGTCTCCCGATCACACGGTTGATCATACTCTGGGTTCCACATGCATGTTTTAGCTGAAGGAAGAATACCTTCAACCTGGAGAGTTGAGACCCGTGGAATGGGTACCATGCAATATGACTTCAAAGGGTCTTCATTTGCTCACCGAACCTCTCCAATCCTATCACTGCTGCGTTTATGCCCCTGTACACACGCTTGATTCTCTTTCAGAGACATAGCAATCCATAGGTTTTAAGATACTTCCTAGTCAGGTACACTCTTAGGCATTTAATATGGGGTGTTGAGTCCATTTCGTTGAGCAAGGAGTAGCTCTTGTCTATTCCATATTTGGCTTAAGGAACTTTATCTGTGCTCATTTCAATCTCTGGTTTTATGCAGCACCCCAACTCACCTTTCCCCTTAAGCAAGCATAAGTTGGTTTTCTAAATTTGAGACCCTGTTCTGTTTTGTAATTCAGTTCCTGTGTCGCCAAGGTTACATTCCGTGTATTAGTGATATCTTATGATGTTTCTTTTTCTGTGTGACTTATTTCAGTTAGAATCATCGTACCTGAATCCACTCATTATGCTGCTACGGGCCTGATGACATAGATTTCATTGCTGAGTGATACTGCATTGTACGTAAGTACCACAACTTCTTTATCCATTTTTCACTTTCTGCGATATTGAACTTGTACCGTAAACCAGGTTCTTGTAAACAGAGCCGTCCCAACCTTTGGGGTGGCTGTGTCTTTTTGATTTTAATTTCCCTAAGCTATAGGACCATAAGTGGAAGTGCCCTAGGCTCTGTTGCTTTGTTTTTTAGATGTTTCAGGAAACACCATACACTTCTCCCGAGTGGCTGTTGGCAATTGACATCCCGCCCATCAGCATAACAAGGCTCCCAGTTCTCCATGGCCTGTCCTGCCTTTCTGGATTTTACACTTTTTTCAGATGGCCCTTTTGACCGGGGGGAAGTGAGACTTCATTGTAGTGCAGATTTCCTTTGCAAGCTTGCTTGGTTGGCCAAAAAGGGCGTATGCGTTTTTTCCTGAATATATTCAGGAAAAAACGCATACGCCCTTTTTGGCCAAGTGCATCATTGTGGACGTTCTGCCTCTTTTCCTATGCTTTAAATGCAATTCCAGTCTACCTCCTGAAATCGGTTTCCTGCAATTCTGCCCCGCTTTCAAGTCCTCTTGGCAGCCTTACTTCAGTATATTTTTGGACGATAGCTGTCATTTATAACTCTGCAGGTTTGTGAATTACAGTGCCCCTGAGCTCCTTTCTTCAACTCGCTTTCTCGTGAGCTGGCCGCAACACCGCAGGATTGCTTCAGGCCCTAATCTGGTTCCGGCACGGCACGCTGAGCCTTTGGTTAATTCCTCTTCCTGGTGGGAAATGAGAGTTAAATTTGCCCATCCAGACACCTCCATCTGGTCTCTCATTGGTTCTCCCTATTCCTGTTCATCTTCCGCAGAAATTGCAAACTGGGCCAAACAGGAGGTTAAAGGCACTGACTCTCCAAGTCGGGAGAGTGTTAGTAAAGCGTCTGGAATGTTGCACCCGAGTACCAGGGGACGAAAACTGACACATATTGGAACACGTCTCCCGATCACACGGTTGATCATACTCTGGGTTCCACATGCATGTTTTAGCTGAAGGAAGAATACCTTCAACCTGGAGAGTTGAGACCCGTGGAATGGGTACCATGCAATATGACTTCAAAGGGTCTTCATTTGCTCACCGAACCTCTCCAATCCTATCACTGCTGCGTTTATGCCCCTGTACACACACTTGATTCTCTTTCAGAGACATAGCAATCCATAGGTTTTAAGATACTTCCTAGTCAGGTACACTCTTAGGCATTTAATATGGGGTGTTGAGTCCATTTCGTTGAGCAAGGAGTAGCTCTTGTCTATTCCATATTTGGCTTAAGGAACTTTATCTGTGCTCATTTCAATCTCTGGTTTTATGCAGCACCCCAACTCACCTTTCCCCTTAAGCAAGCATAAGTTGGTTTTCTAAATTTGAGACCCTGTTCTGTTTTGTAATTCAGTTCCTGTGTCGCCAAGGTTACATTCCGTGTATTAGTGATATCTTATGATGTTTCTTTTTCTGTGTGACTTATTTCAGTTAGAATCATCGTACCTGAATCCACTCATTATGCTGCTACGGGCCTGATGACATAGATTTCATTGCTGAGTGATACTGCATTGTACGTAAGTACCACAACTTCTTTATCCATTTTTCACTTTCTGCGATATTGAACTTGTACCGTAAACCAGGTTCTTGTAAACAGAGCCGTCCCAACCTTTGGGGTGGCTGTGTCTTTTTGATTTTAATTTCCCTAAGCTATAGGACCATAAGTGGAAGTGCCCTAGGCTCTGTTGCTTTGTTTTTTAGATGTTTCAGGAAACACCATACACTTCTCCCGAGTGGCTGTTGGCAATTGACATCCCGCCCATCAGCATAACAAGGCTCCCAGTTCTCCATGGCCTGTCCTGCCTTTCTGGATTTTACACTTTTTTCAGATGGCCCTTTTGACCGGGGGGAAGTGAGACTTCATTGTAGTGCAGATTTCCTTTGCAAGCTTGCTTGGTTGGCCAAAAAGGGCGTATGCGTTTTTTCCTGAATATATTCAGGAAAAAACGCATACGCCCTTTTTGGCCAAGTGCATCATTGTGGACGTTCTGCCTCTTTTCCTATGCTTTCAATGCAATTCCAGTCTACCTCCTGAAATCGGTTTCCTGCAATTCTGCCCCGCTTTCAAGTCCTCTTGGCAGCCTTACTTCAGTATAGTTTTGGACGATAGCTGTCATTTATAACTCTGCAGGTTTGTGAATTACAGTGCCCCTGAGCTCCTTTCTTCAACTCGCTTTCTCGTGAGCTGGCCGCAACACCGCAGGATGGCTTCAGGCCCTAATCTGGTTCCGGCACGGCACGCTGAGCCTTTGGTTAATTCCTCTTCCTGGTGGGAAATGAGAGTTAAATTTGCCCGTCCAGACACCTCCAGCTAGTCTGTCATTGGTTCTCCCTATTCCTGTTCATCTTCCGCAGAAATTGCAAACTGGGCCAAACAGGAGGTTAAAGGCACTGACTCTCCAAGTCGGGAGAGTGTTAGTAAAGCGTCTGGAATGTTGCACCCGAGTACCAGGGGACGAAAACTGACACATATTGGAACACGTCTCCCGATCACACGGTTGATCATACTCTGGGTTCCACATGCATGTTTTAGCTGAAGGAAGAATACCTTCAACCTGGAGAGTTGAGACCCGTGGAATGGGTACCATGCAATATGACTTCAAAGGGTCTTCATTTGCTCACCGAACCTCTCCAATCCTATCACTGCTGCGTTTATGCCCCTGTACACACGCTTGATTCTCTTTCAGAGACATAGCAATCCATAGGTTTTAAGATACTTCCTAGTCAGGTACACTCTTAGGCATTTAATATGGGGTGTTGAGTCCATTTCGTTGAGCAAGGAGTAGCTCTTGTCTATTCCATATTTGGCTTAAGGAACTTTATCTGTGCTCATTTCAATCTCTGGTTTTATGCAGCACCCCAACTCACCTTTCCCCTTAAGCAAGCATAAGTTGGTTTTCTAAATTTGAGACCCTGTTCTGTTTTGTAATTCAGTTCCTGTGTCGCCAAGGTTACATTCCGTGTATTAGTGATATCTTATGATGTTTCTTTTCCTGTGTGACTTATTTCAGTTAGAATCATCGTACCTGAATCCACTCATTATGCTGCTACGGGCCTGATGACATAGATTTCATTGCTGAGTGATACTGCATTGTACGTAAGTACCACAACTTCTTTATCCATTTTTCACTTTCTGCGATATTGAACTTGTACCGTAAACCAGGTTCTTGTAAACAGAGCCGTCCCAACCTTTGGGGTGGCTGTGTCTTTTTGATTTTAATTTCCCTAAGCTATAGGACCATAAGTCGAAGTGCCCTAGGCTCTGTTGCTTTGTTTTTTAGATGTTTCAGGAAACACCATACACTTCTCCCGAGTGGCTGTTGGCAATTGACATCCCGCCCATCAGCATAACAAGGCTCCCAGTTCTCCATGGCCTGTCCTGCCTTTCTGGATTTTACACTTTTTTCAGATGGCCCTTTTGACCGGGGGGAAGTGAGACTTCATTGTAGTGCAGATTTCCTTTGCAAGCTTGCTTGGTTGGCCAAAAAGGGCGTATGCGTTTTTTCCTGAATATATTCAGGAAAAAACGCATACGCCCTTTTTGGCCAAGTGCATCATTGTGGACGTTCTGCCTCTTTTCCTATGCTTTGAATGCAATTCCAGTCTACCTCCTGAAATCGGTTTCCTGCAATTCTGCCCCGCTTTCAAGTCCTCTTGGCAGCCTTACTTCAGTATATTTTTGGACGATAGCTGTCATTTATAACTCTGCAGGTTTGTGAATTACAGTGCCCCTGAGCTCCTTTCTTCAACTCGCTTTCTCGTGAGCTGGCCGCAACACCGCAGGATGGCTTCAGGCCCTAATCTGGTTCCGGCACGGCACGCTGAGCCTTTGGTTAATTCCTCTTCCTGGTGGGAAATGAGAGTTAAATTTGCCCATCCAGACACCTCCAGCTAGTCTCTCATTGGTTCTCCCTATTCCTGTTCATCTTCCGCAGAAATTGCAAACTGGGCCAAACAGGAGGTTAAAGGCACTGACTCTCCAAGTCGGGAGAGTGTTAGTAAAGCGTCTGGAATGTTGCACCCGAGTACCAGGGGACGAAAACTGACACATATTGGAACACGTCTCCCGATCACACGGTTGATCATACTCTGGGTTCCACATGCATGTTTTAGCTGAAGGAAGAATACCTTCAACCTGGAGAGTTGAGACCCGTGGAATGGGTACCATGCAATATGACTTCAAAGGGTCTTCATTTGCTCACCGAACCTCTCCAATCCTATCACTGCTGCGTTTATGCCCCTGTACACACGCTTGATTCTCTTTCAGAGACATAGCAATCCATAGGTTTTAAGATACTTCCTAGTCAGGTACACTCTTAGGCATTTAATATGGGGTGTTGAGTCCATTTCGTTGAGCAAGGAGTAGCTCTTGTCTATTCCATATTTGGCTTAAGGAACTTTATCTGTGCTCATTTCAATCTCTGGTTTTATGCAGCACCCCAACTCACCTTTCCCCTTAAGCAAGCATAAGTTGGTTTTCTAAATTTGAGACCCTGTTCTGTTTTGTAATTCAGTTCCTGTGTCGCCAAGGTTACATTCCGTGTATTAGTGATATCTTATGATGTTTCTTTTTCTGTGTGACTTATTTCAGTTAGAATCATCGTACCTGAATCCACTCATTATGCTGCTACGGGCCTGATGACATAGATTTCATTGCTGAGTGATACTGCATTGTACGTAAGTACCACAACTTCTTTATCCATTTTTCACTTTCTGCGATATTGAACTTGTACCGTAAACCAGGTTCTTGTAAACAGAGCCGTCCCAACCTTTGGGGTGGCTGTGTCTTTTTGATTTTAATTTCCCTAAGCTATAGGACCATAAGTGGAAGTGCCCTAGGCTCTGTTGCTTTGTTTTTTAGATGTTTCAGGAAACACCATACACTTCTCCCGAGTGGCTGTTGGCAATTGACATCCCGCCCATCAGCATAACAAGGCTCCCAGTTCTCCATGGCCTGTCCTGCCTTTCTGGATTTTACACTTTTTTCAGATGGCCCTTTTGACCGGGGGGAAGTGAGACTTCATTGTAGTGCAGATTTCCTTTGCAAGCTTGCTTGGTTGGCCAAAAAGGGCGTATGCGTTTTTTCCTGAATATATTCAGGAAAAAACGCATACGCCCTTTTTGGCCAAGTGCATCATTGTGGACGTTCTGCCTCTTTTCCTATGCTTTCAATGCAATTCCAGTCTACCTCCTGAAATCGGTTTCCTGCAATTCTGCCCCGCTTTCAAGTCCTCTTGGCAGCCTTACTTCAGTATAGTTTTGGACGATAGCTGTCATTTATAACTCTGCAGGTTTGTGAATTACAGTGCCCCTGAGCTCCTTTCTTCAACTCGCTTTCTCGTGAGCTGGCCGCAACACCGCAGGATGGCTTCAGGCCCTAATCTGGTTCCGGCACGGCACGCTGAGCCTTTGGTTAATTCCTCTTCCTGGTGGGAAATGAGAGTTAAATTTGCCCATCCAGACACCTCCATCTGGTCTCTCATTGGTTCTCCCTATTCCTGTTCATCTTCCGCAGAAATTGCAAACTGGGCCAAACAGGAGGTTAAAGGCACTGACTCTCCAAGTCGGGAGAGTGTTAGTAAAGCGTCTGGAATGTTGCACCTGAGTACCAGGGGACGAAAACTGACACATATTGGAACACGTCTCCCGATCACACGGTTGATCATACTCTGGGTTCCACATGCATGTTTTAGCTGAAGGAAGAATACCTTCAACCTGGAGAGTTGAGACCCGTGGAATGGGTACCATGCAATATGACTTCAAAGGGTCTTCATTTGCTCACCGAACCTCTCCAATCCTATCACTGCTGCGTTTATGCCCCTGTACACACACTTGATTCTCTTTCAGAGACATAGCAATCCATAGGTTTTAAGATACTTCCTAGTCAGGTACACTCTTAGGCATTTAATATGGGGTGTTGAGTCCATTTCGTTGAGCAAGGAGTAGCTCTTGTCTATTCCATATTTGGCTTAAGGAACTTTATCTGTGCTCATTTCAATCTCTGGTTTTATGCAGCACCCCAACTCACCTTTCCCCTTAAGCAAGCATAAGTTGGTTTTCTAAATTTGAGACCCTGTTCTGTTTTGTAATTCAGTTCCTGTGTCGCCAAGGTTACATTCCGTGTATTAGTGATATCTTATGATGTTTCTTTTTCTGTGTGACTTATTTCAGTTAGAATCATCGTACCTGAATCCACTCATTATGCTGCTACGGGCCTGATGACATAGATTTCATTGCTGAGTGATACTGCATTGTACGTAAGTACCACAACTTCTTTATCCATTTTTCACTTTCTGCGATATTGAACTTGTACCGTAAACCAGGTTCTTGTAAACAGAGCCGTCCCAACCTTTGGGGTGGCTGTGTCTTTTTGATTTTAATTTCCCTAAGCTATAGGACCATAAGTGGAAGTGCCCTAGGCTCTGTTGCTTTGTTTTTTAGATGTTTCAGGAAACACCATACACTTCTCCCGAGTGGCTGTTGGCAATTGACATCCCGCCCATCAGCATAACAAGGCTCCCAGTTCTCCATGGCCTGTCCTGCCTTTCTGGATTTTACACTTTTTTCAGATGGCCCTTTTGACCGGGGGGAAGTGAGACTTCATTGTAGTGCAGATTTCCTTTGCAAGCTTGCTTGGTTGGCCAAAAAGGGCGTATGCGTTTTTTCCTGAATATATTCAGGAAAAAACGCATACGCCCTTTTTGGCCAAGTGCATCATTGTGGACGTTCTGCCTCTTTTCCTATGCTTTAAATGCAATTCCAGTCTACCTCCTGAAATCGGTTTCCTGCAATTCTGCCCCGCTTTCAAGTCCTCTTGGCAGCCTTACTTCAGTATAGTTTTGGACGATAGCTGTCATTTATAACTCTGCAGGTTTGTGAATTACAGTGCCCCTGAGCTCCTTTCTTCAACTCGCTTTCTCGTGAGCTGGCCGCAACACCGCAGGATGGCTTCAGGCCCTAATCTGGTTCCGGCACGGCACGCTGAGCCTTTGGTTAATTCCTCTTCCTGGTGGGAAATGAGAGTTAAATTTGCCCGTCCAGACACCTCCAGCTAGTCTGTCATTGGTTCTCCCTATTCCTGTTCATCTTCCGCAGAAATTGCAAACTGGGCCAAACAGGAGGTTAAAGGCACTGACTCTCCAAGTCGGGAGAGTGTTAGTAAAGCGTCTGGAATGTTGCACCCGAGTACCAGGGGACGAAAACTGACACATATTGGAACACGTCTCCCGATCACACGGTTGATCATACTCTGGGTTCCACATGCATGTTTTAGCTGAAGGAAGAATACCTTCAACCTGGAGAGTTGAGACCCGTGGAATGGGTACCATGCAATATGACTTCAAAGGGTCTTCATTTGCTCACCGAACCTCTCCAATCCTATCACTGCTGCGTTTATGCCCCTGTACACACACTTGATTCTCTTTCAGAGACATAGCAATCCATAGGTTTTAAGATACTTCCTAGTCAGGTACACTCTTAGGCATTTAATATGGGGTGTTGAGTCCATTTCGTTGAGCAAGGAGTAGCTCTTGTCTATTCCATATTTGGCTTAAGGAACTTTATCTGTGCTCATTTCAATCTCTGGTTTTATGCAGCACCCCAACTCACCTTTCCCCTTAAGCAAGCATAAGTTGGTTTTCTAAATTTGAGACCCTGTTCTGTTTTGTAATTCAGTTCCTGTGTCGCCAAGGTTACATTCCGTGTATTAGTGATATCTTATGATGTTTCTTTTTCTGTGTGACTTTTTCAGTTAGAATCATCGTACCTGAATCCACTCATTATGCTGCTACGGGCCTGATGACATAGATTTCATTGCTGAGTGATACTGCATTGTACGTAAGTACCACAACTTCTTTATCCATTTTTCACTTTCTGCGATATTGAACTTGTACCGTAAACCAGGTTCTTGTAAACAGAGCCGTCCCAACCTTTGGGGTGGCTGTGTCTTTTTGATTTTAATTTCCCTAAGCTATAGGACCATAAGTGGAAGTGCCCTAGGCTCTGTTGCTTTGTTTTTTAGATGTTTCAGGAAACACCATACACTTCTCCCGAGTGGCTGTTGGCAATTGACATCCCGCCCATCAGCATAACAAGGCTCCCAGTTCTCCATGGCCTGTCCTGCCTTTCTGGATTTTACACTTTTTTCAGATGGCCCTTTTGACCGGGGGGAAGTGAGACTTCATTGTAGTGCAGATTTCCTTTGCAAGCTTGCTTGGTTGGCCAAAAAGGGCGTATGCGTTTTTTCCTGAATATATTCAGGAAAAAACGCATACGCCCTTTTTGGCCAAGTGCATCATTGTGGACGTTCTGCCTCTTTTCCTATGCTTTCAATGCAATTCCAGTCTACCTCCTGAAATCGGTTTCCTGCAATTCTGCCCCGCTTTCAAGTCCTCTTGGCAGCCTTACTTCAGTATATTTTTGGACGATAGCTGTCATTTATAACTCTGCAGGTTTGTGAATTACAGTGCCCCTGAGCTCCTTTCTTCAACTCGCTTTCTCGTGAGCTGGCCGCAACACCGCAGGATGGCTTCAGGCCCTAATCTGGTTCCGGCACGGCACGCTGAGCCTTTGGTTAATTCCTCTTCCTGGTGGGAAATGAGAGTTAAATTTGCCCATCCAGACACCTCCATCTGGTCTCTCATTGGTTCTCCCTATTCCTGTTCATCTTCCGCAGAAATTGCAAACTGGGCCAAACAGGAGGTTAAAGGCACTGACTCTCCAAGTCGGGAGAGTGTTAGTAAAGCGTCTGGAATGTTGCACCCGAGTACCAGGGGACGAAAACTGACACATATTGGAACACGTCTCCCGATCACACGGTTGATCATACTCTGGGTTCCACATGCATGTTTTAGCTGAAGGAAGAATACCTTCAACCTGGAGAGTTGAGACCCGTGGAATGGGTACCATGCAATATGACTTCAAAGGGTCTTCATTTGCTCACCGAACCTCTCCAATCCTATCACTGCTGCGTTTATGCCCCTGTACACACGCTTGATTCTCTTTCAGAGACATAGCAATCCATAGGTTTTAAGATACTTCCTAGTCAGGTACACTCTTAGGCATTTAATATGGGGTGTTGAGTCCATTTCGTTGAGCAAGGAGTAGCTCTTGTCTATTCCATATTTGGCTTAAGGAACTTTATCTGTGCTCATTTCAATCTCTGGTTTTATGCAGCACCCCAACTCACCTTTCCCCTTAAGCAAGCATAAGTTGGTTTTCTAAATTTGAGACCCTGTTCTGTTTTGTAATTCAGTTCCTGTGTCGCCAAGGTTACATTCCGTGTATTAGTGATATCTTATGATGTTTCTTTTTCTGTGTGACTTATTTCAGTTAGAATCATCATACCTGAATCCACTCATTATGCTGCTACGGGCCTGATGACATAGATTTCATTGCTGAGTGATACTGCATTGTACGTAAGTACCACAACTTCTTTATCCATTTTTCACTTTCTGCGATATTGAACTTGTACCGTAAACCAGGTTCTTGTAAACAGAGCCGTCCCAACCTTTGGGGTGGCTGTGTCTTTTTGATTTTAATTTCCCTAAGCTATAGGACCATAAGTGGAAGTGCCCTAGGCTCTGTTGCTTTGTTTTTTAGATGTTTCAGGAAACACCATACACTTCTCCCGAGTGGCTGTTGGCAATTGACATCCCGCCCATCAGCATAACAAGGCTCCCAGTTCTCCATGGCCTGTCCTGCCTTTCTGGATTTTACACTTTTTTCAGATGGCCCTTTTGACCGGGGGGAAGTGAGACTTCATTGTAGTGCAGATTTCCTTTGCAAGCTTGCTTGGTTGGCCAAAAAGGGCGTATGCGTTTTTTCCTGAATATATTCAGGAAAAAACGCATACGCCCTTTTTGGCCAAGTGCATCATTGTGGACGTTCTGCCTCTTTTCCTATGCTTTAAATGCAATTCCAGTCTACCTCCTGAAATCGGTTTCCTGCAATTCTGCCCCGCTTTCAAGTCCTCTTGGCAGCCTTACTTCAGTATATTTTTGGACGATAGCTGTCATTTATAACTCTGCAGGTTTGTGAATTACAGTGCCCCTGAGCTCCTTTCTTCAACTCGCTTTCTCGTGAGCTGGCCGCAACACCGCAGGATTGCTTCAGGCCCTAATCTGGTTCCGGCACGGCACGCTGAGCCTTTGGTTAATTCCTCTTCCTGGTGGGAAATGAGAGTTAAATTTGCCCATCCAGACACCTCCATCTGGTCTCTCATTGGTTCTCCCTATTCCTGTTCATCTTCCGCAGAAATTGCAAACTGGGCCAAACAGGAGGTTAAAGGCACTGACTCTCCAAGTCGGGAGAGTGTTAGTAAAGCGTCTGGAATGTTGCACCCGAGTACCAGGGGACGAAAACTGACACATATTGGAACACGTCTCCCGATCACACGGTTGATCATACTCTGGGTTCCACATGCATGTTTTAGCTGAAGGAAGAATACCTTCAACCTGGAGAGTTGAGACCCGTGGAATGGGTACCATGCAATATGACTTCAAAGGGTCTTCATTTGCTCACCGAACCTCTCCAATCCTATCACTGCTGCGTTTATGCCCCTGTACACACACTTGATTCTCTTTCAGAGACATAGCAATCCATAGGTTTTAAGATACTTCCTAGTCAGGTACACTCTTAGGCATTTAATATGGGGTGTTGAGTCCATTTCGTTGAGCAAGGAGTAGCTCTTGTCTATTCCATATTTGGCTTAAGGAACTTTATCTGTGTTCATTTCAATCTCTGGTTTTATGCAGCACCCCAACTCACCTTTCCCCTTAAGCAAGCATAAGTTGGTTTTCTAAATTTGAGACCCTGTTCTGTTTTGTAATTCAGTTCCTGTGTCGCCAAGGTTACATTCCGTGTATTAGTGATATCTTATGATGTTTCTTTTTCTGTGTGACTTATTTCAGTTAGAATCATCGTACCTGAATCCACTCATTATGCTGCTACGGGCCTGATGACATAGATTTCATTGCTGAGTGATACTGCATTGTACGTAAGTACCACAACTTCTTTATCCATTTTTCACTTTCTGCGATATTGAACTTGTACCGTAAACCAGGTTCTTGTAAACAGAGCCGTCCCAACCTTTGGGGTGGCTGTGTCTTTTTGATTTTAATTTCCCTAAGCTATAGGACCATAAGTGGAAGTGCCCTAGGCTCTGTTGCTTTGTTTTTTAGATGTTTCAGGAAACACCATACACTTCTCCCGAGTGGCTGTTGGCAATTGACATCCCGCCCATCAGCATAACAAGGCTCCCAGTTCTCCATGGCCTGTCCTGCCTTTCTGGATTTTACACTTTTTTCAGATGGCCCTTTTGACCGGGGGGAAGTGAGACTTCATTGTAGTGCAGATTTCCTTTGCAAGCTTGCTTGGTTGGCCAAAAAGGGCGTATGCGTTTTTTCCTGAATATATTCAGGAAAAAACGCATACGCCCTTTTTGGCCAAGTGCATCATTGTGGACGTTCTGCCTCTTTTCCTATGCTTTCAATGCAATTCCAGTCTACCTCCTGAAATCGGTTTCCTGCAATTCTGCCCCGCTTTCAAGTCCTCTTGGCAGCCTTACTTCAGTATATTTTTGGACGATAGCTGTCATTTATAACTCTGCAGGTTTGTGAATTACAGTGCCCCTGAGCTCCTTTCTTCAACTCGCTTTCTCGTGAGCTGGCCGCAACACCGCAGGATTGCTTCAGGCCCTAATCTGGTTCCGGCACGGCATGCTGAGCCTTTGGTTAATTCCTCTTCCTGGTGGGAAATGAGAGTTAAATTTGCCCATCCAGACACCTCCATCTGGTCTCTCATTGGTTCTCCCTATTCCTGTTCATCTTCCGCAGAAATTGCAAACTGGGCCAAACAGGAGGTTAAAGGCACTGACTCTCCAAGTCGGGAGAGTGTTAGTAAAGCGTCTGGAATGTTGCACCCGAGTACCAGGGGACGAAAACTGACACATATTGGAACACGTCTCCCGATCACATGGTTGATCATACTCTGGGTTCCACATGCATGTTTTAGCTGAAGGAAGAATACCTTCAACCTGGAGAGTTGAGACCCGTGGAATGGGTACCATGCAATATGACTTCAAAGGGTCTTCATTTGCTCACCGAACCTCTCCAATCCTATCACTGCTGCGTTTATGCCCCTGTACACACGCTTGATTCTCTTTCAGAGACATAGCAATCCATAGGTTTTAAGATACTTCCTAGTCAGGTACACTCTTAGGCATTTAATATGGGGTGTTGAGTCCATTTCGTTGAGCAAGGAGTAGCTCTTGTCTATTCCATATTTGGCTTAAGGAACTTTATCTGTGCTCATTTCAATCTCTGGTTTTATGCAGCACCCCAACTCACCTTTCCCCTTAAGCAAGCATAAGTTGGTTTTCTAAATTTGAGACCCTGTTCTGTTTTGTAATTCAGTTCCTGTGTCGCCAAGGTTACATTCCGTGTATTAGTGATATCTTATGATGTTTCTTTTTCTGTGTGACTTATTTCAGTTAGAATCATCGTACCTGAATCCACTCATTATGCTGCTACGGGCCTGATGACATAGATTTCATTGCTGAGTGATACTGCATTGTACGTAAGTACCACAACTTCTTTATCCATTTTTCACTTTCTGCGATATTGAACTTGTACCGTAAACCAGGTTCTTGTAAACAGAGCCGTCCCAACCTTTGGGGTGGCTGTGTCTTTTTGATTTTAATTTCCCTAAGCTATAGGACCATAAGTGGAAGTGCCCTAGGCTCTGTTGCTTTGTTTTTTAGATGTTTCAGGAAACACCATACACTTCTCCCGAGTGGCTGTTGGCAATTTACATCCCGCCCATCAGCATAACAAGGCTCCCAGTTCTCCATGGCCTGTCCTGCCTTTCTGGATTTTACACTTTTTTCAGATGGCCCTTTTGACCGGGGGGAAGTGAGACTTCATTGTAGTGCAGATTTCCTTTGCAAGCTTGCTTGGTTGGCCAAAAAGGGCGTATGCGTTTTTTCCTGAATATATTCAGGAAAAAACGCATACGCCCTTTTTGGCCAAGTGCATCATTGTGGACGTTCTGCCTCTTTTCCTATGCTTTCAATGCAATTCCAGTCTACCTCCTGAAATCGGTTTCCTGCAATTCTGCCCCGCTTTCAAGTCCTCTTGGCAGCCTTACTTCAGTATATTTTTGGACGATAGCTGTCATTTATAACTCTGCAGGTTTGTGAATTACAGTGCCCCTGAGCTCCTTTCTTCAACTCGCTTTCTCGTGAGCTGGCCGCAACACCGCAGGATTGCTTCAGGCCCTAATCTGGTTCCGGCACGGCACGCTGAGCCTTTGGTTAATTCCTCTTCCTGGTGGGAAATGAGAGTTAAATTTGCCCATCCAGACACCTCCATCTGGTCTCTCATTGGTTCTCCCTATTCCTGTTCATCTTCCGCAGAAATTGCAAACTGGGCCAAACAGGAGGTTAAAGGCACTGACTCTCCAAGTCGGGAGAGTGTTAGTAAAGCGTCTGGAATGTTGCACCCGAGTACCAGGGGACGAAAACTGACACATATTGGAACACGTCTCCCGATCACACGGTTGATCATACTCTGGGTTCCACATGCATGTTTTAGCTGAAGGAAGAATACCTTCAACCTGGAGAGTTGAGACCCGTGGAATGGGTACCATGCAATATGACTTCAAAGGGTCTTCATTTGCTCACCGAACCTCTCCAATCCTATCACTGCTGCGTTTATGCCCCTGTACACACACTTGATTCTCTTTCAGAGACATAGCAATCCATAGGTTTTAAGATACTTCCTAGTCAGGTACACTCTTAGGCATTTAATATGGGGTGTTGAGTCCATTTCGTTGAGCAAGGAGTAGCTCTTGTCTATTCCATATTTGGCTTAAGGAACTTTATCTGTGCTCATTTCAATCTCTGGTTTTATGCAGCACCCCAACTCACCTTTCCCCTTAAGCAAGCATAAGTTGGTTTTCTAAATTTGAGACCCTGTTCTGTTTTGTAATTCAGTTCCTGTGTCGCCAAGGTTACATTCCGTGTATTAGTGATATCTTATGATGTTTCTTTTTCTGTGTGACTTATTTCAGTTAGAATCATCGTACCTGAATCCACTCATTATGCTGCTACGGGCCTGATGACATAGATTTCATTGCTGAGTGATACTGCATTGTACGTAAGTACCACAACTTCTTTATCCATTTTTCACTTTCTGCGATATTGAACTTGTACCGTAAACCAGGTTCTTGTAAACAGAGCCGTCCCAACCTTTGGGGTGGCTGTGTCTTTTTGATTTTAATTTCCCTAAGCTATAGGACCATAAGTGGAAGTGCCCTAGGCTCTGTTGCTTTGTTTTTTAGATGTTTCAGGAAACACCATACACTTCTCCCGAGTGGCTGTTGGCAATTGACATCCCGCCCATCAGCATAACAAGGCTCCCAGTTCTCCATGGCCTGTCCTGCCTTTCTGGATTTTACACTTTTTTCAGATGGCCCTTTTGACCGGGGGGAAGTGAGACTTCATTGTAGTGCAGATTTCCTTTGCAAGCTTGCTTGGTTGGCCAAAAAGGGCGTATGCGTTTTTTCCTGAATATATTCAGGAAAAAACGCATACGCCCTTTTTGGCCAAGTGCATCATTGTGGACGTTCTGCCTCTTTTCCTATGCTTTCAATGCAATTCCAGTCTACCTCCTGAAATCGGTTTCCTGCAATTCTGCCCCGCTTTCAAGTCCTCTTGGCAGCCTTACTTCAGTATAGTTTTGGACGATAGCTGTCATTTATAACTCTGCAGGTTTGTGAATTACAGTGCCCCTGAGCTCCTTTCTTCAACTCGCTTTCTCGTGAGCTGGCCGCAACACCGCAGGATGGCTTCAGGCCCTAATCTGGTTCCGGCACGGCACGCTGAGCCTTTGGTTAATTCCTCTTCCTGGTGGGAAATGAGAGTTAAATTTGCCCGTCCACACACCTCCAGCTAGTCTGTCATTGGTTCTCCCTATTCCTGTTCATCTTCCGCAGAAATTGCAAACTGGGCCAAACAGGAGGTTAAAGGCACTGACTCTCCAAGTCGGGAGAGTGTTAGTAAAGCGTCTGGAATGTTGCACCCGAGTACCAGGGGACGAAAACTGACACATATTGGAACACGTCTCCCGATCACACGGTTGATCATACTCTGGGTTCCACATGCATGTTTTAGCTGAAGGAAGAATACCTTCAACCTGGAGAGTTGAGACCCGTGGAATGGGTACCATGCAATATGACTTCAAAGGGTCTTCATTTGCTCACCGAACCTCTCCAATCCTATCACTGCTGCGTTTATGCCCCTGTACACACACTTGATTCTCTTTCAGAGACATAGCAATCCATAGGTTTTAAGATACTTCCTAGTCAGGTACACTCTTAGGCATTTAATATGGGGTGTTGAGTCCATTTCGTTGAGCAAGGAGTAGCTCTTGTCTATTCCATATTTGGCTTAAGGAACTTTATCTGTGCTCATTTCAATCTCTGGTTTTATGCAGCACCCCAACTCACCTTTCCCCTTAAGCAAGCATAAGTTGGTTTTCTAAATTTGAGACCCTGTTCTGTTTTGTAATTCAGTTCCTGTGTCGCCAAGGTTACATTCCGTGTATTAGTGATATCTTATGATGTTTCTTTTTCTGTGTGACTTATTTCAGTTAGAATCATCGTACCTGAATCCACTCATTATGCTGCTACGGGCCTGATGACATAGATTTCATTGCTGAGTGATACTGCATTGTACGTAAGTACCACAACTTCTTTATCCATTTTTCACTTTCTGCGATATTGAACTTGTACCGTAAACCAGGTTCTTGTAAACAGAGCCGTCCCAACCTTTGGGGTGGCTGTGTCTTTTTGATTTTAATTTCCCTAAGCTATAGGACCATAAGTGGAAGTGCCCTAGGCTCTGTTGCTTTGTTTTTTAGATGTTTCAGGAAACACCATACACTTCTCCCGAGTGGCTGTTGGCAATTGACATCCCGCCCATCAGCATAACAAGGCTCCCAGTTCTCCATGGCCTGTCCTGCCTTTCTGGATTTTACACTTTTTTCAGATGGCCCTTTTGACCGGGGGGAAGTGAGACTTCATTGTAGTGCAGATTTCCTTTGCAAGCTTGCTTGGTTGGCCAAAAAGGGCGTATGCGTTTTTTCCTGAATATATTCAGGAAAAAACGCATACGCCCTTTTTGGCCAAGTGCATCATTGTGGACGTTCTGCCTCTTTTCCTATGCTTTCAATGCAATTCCAGTCTACCTCCTGAAATCGGTTTCCTGCAATTCTGCCCCGCTTTCAAGTCCTCTTGGCAGCCTTACTTCAGTATATTTTTGGACGATAGCTGTCATTTATAACTCTGCAGGTTTGTGAATTACAGTGCCCCTGAGCTCCTTTCTTCAACTCGCTTTCTCGTGAGCTGGCCGCAACACCGCAGGATTGCTTCAGGCCCTAATCTGGTTCCGGCACGGCACGCTGAGCCTTTGGTTAATTCCTCTTCCTGGTGGGAAATGAGAGTTAAATTTGCCCATCCAGACACCTCCATCTGGTCTCTCATTGGTTCTCCCTATTCCTGTTCATCTTCCGCAGAAATTGCAAACTGGGCCAAACAGGAGGTTAAAGGCACTGACTCTCCAAGTCGGGAGAGTGTTAGTAAAGCGTCTGGAATGTTGCACCCGAGTACCAGGGGACGAAAACTGACACATATTGGAACACGTCTCCCGATCACACGGTTGATCATACTCTGGGTTCCACATGCATGTTTTAGCTGAAGGAAGAATACCTTCAACCTGGAGAGTTGAGACCCGTGGAATGGGTACCATGCAATATGACTTCAAAGGGTCTTCATTTGCTCACCGAACCTCTCCAATCCTATCACTGCTGCGTTTATGCCCCTGTACACACACTTGATTCTCTTTCAGAGACATAGCAATCCATAGGTTTTAAGATACTTCCTAGTCAGGTACACTCTTAGGCATTTAATATGGGGTGTTGAGTCCATTTCGTTGAGCAAGGAGTAGCTCTTGTCTATTCCATATTTGGCTTAAGGAACTTTATCTGTGCTCATTTCAATCTCTGGTTTTATGCAGCACCCCAACTCACCTTTCCCCTTAAGCAAGCATAAGTTGGTTTTCTAAATTTGAGACCCTGTTCTGTTTTGTAATTCAGTTCCTGTGTCGCCAAGGTTACATTCCGTGTATTAGTGATATCTTATGATGTTTCTTTTTCTGTGTGACTTATTTCAGTTAGAATCATCGTACCTGAATCCACTCATTATGCTGCTACGGGCCTGATGACATAGATTTCATTGCTGAGTGATACTGCATTGTACGTAAGTACCACAACTTCTTTATCCATTTTTCACTTTCTGCGATATTGAACTTGTACCGTAAACCAGGTTCTTGTAAACAGAGCCGTCCCAACCTTTGGGGTGGCTGTGTCTTTTTGATTTTAATTTCCCTAAGCTATAGGACCATAAGTGGAAGTGCCCTAGGCTCTGTTGCTTTGTTTTTTAGATGTTTCAGGAAACACCATACACTTCTCCCGAGTGGCTGTTGGCAATTGACATCCCGCCCATCAGCATAACAAGGCTCCCAGTTCTCCATGGCCTGTCCTGCCTTTCTGGATTTTACACTTTTTTCAGATGGCCCTTTTGACCGGGGGGAAGTGAGACTTCATTGTAGTGCAGATTTCCTTTGCAAGCTTGCTTGGTTGGCCAAAAAGGGCGTATGCGTTTTTTCCTGAATATATTCAGGAAAAAACGCATACGCCCTTTTTGGCCAAGTGCATCATTGTGGACGTTCTGCCTCTTTTCCTATGCTTTCAATGCAATTCCAGTCTACCTCCTGAAATCGGTTTCCTGCAATTCTGCCCCGCTTTCAAGTCCTCTTGGCAGCCTTACTTCAGTATAGTTTTGGACGATAGCTGTCATTTATAACTCTGCAGGTTTGTGAATTACAGTGCCCCTGAGCTCCTTTCTTCAACTCGCTTTCTCGTGAGCTGGCCGCAACACCGCAGGATGGCTTCAGGCCCTAATCTGGTTCCGGCACGGCACGCTGAGCCTTTGGTTAATTCCTCTTCCTGGTGGGAAATGAGAGTTAAATTTGCCCGTCCAGACACCTCCAGCTAGTCTGTCATTGGTTCTCCCTATTCCTGTTCATCTTCCGCAGAAATTGCAAACTGGGCCAAACAGGAGGTTAAAGGCACTGACTCTCCAAGTCGGGAGAGTGTTAGTAAAGCGTCTGGAATGTTGCACCCGAGTACCAGGGGACGAAAACTGACACATATTGGAACACGTCTCCCGATCACACGGTTGATCATACTCTGGGTTCCACATGCATGTTTTAGCTGAAGGAAGAATCCCTTAAACCTGGATTGTTGAGACCCGTGGAATGGGTACCATGCAATATGACTTCAAAGGGTCTTCATTTGCTCACCGAACCTCTCCAATCCTATCACTGCTGCGTTTATGCCCCTGTACACACACTTGATTCTCTTTCAGAGACATAGCAATCCATAGGTTTTAAGATACTTCCTAGTCAGGTACACTCTTAGGCATTTAATATGGGGTGTTGAGTCCATTTCGTTGAGCAAGGAGTAGCTCTTGTCTATTCCATATTTGGCTTAAGGAACTTTATCTGTGTTCATTTCAATCTCTGGTTTTATGCAGCACCCCAACTCACCTTTCCCCTTAAGCAAGCATAAGTTGGTTTTCTAAATTTGAGACCCTGTTCTGTTTTGTAATTCAGTTCCTGTGTCGCCAAGGTTACATTCCGTGTATTAGTGATATCTTATGATGTTTCTTTTTCTGTGTGACTTATTTCAGTTAGAATCATCGTACCTGAATCCACTCATTATGCTGCTACGGGCCTGATGACATAGATTTCATTGCTGAGTGATACTGCATTGTACGTAAGTACCACAACTTCTTTATCCATTTTTCACTTTCTGCGATATTGAACTTGTACCGTAAACCAGGTTCTTGTAAACAGAGCCGTCCCAACCTTTGGGGTGGCTGTGTCTTTTTGATTTTAATTTCCCTAAGCTATAGGACCATAAGTGGAAGTGCCCTAGGCTCTGTTGCTTTGTTTTTTAGATGTTTCAGGAAACACCATACACTTCTCCCGAGTGGCTGTTGGCAATTGACATCCCGCCCATCAGCATAACAAGGCTCCCAGTTCTCCATGGCCTGTCCTGCCTTTCTGGATTTTACACTTTTTTCAGATGGCCCTTTTGACCGGGGGGAAGTGAGACTTCATTGTAGTGCAGATTTCCTTTGCAAGCTTGCTTGGTTGGCCAAAAAGGGCGTATGCGTTTTTTCCTGAATATATTCAGGAAAAAACGCATACGCCCTTTTTGGCCAAGTGCATCATTGTGGACGTTCTGCCTCTTTTCCTATGCTTTCAATGCAATTCCAGTCTACCTCCTGAAATCGGTTTCCTGCAATTCTGCCCCGCTTTCAAGTCCTCTTGGCAGCCTTACTTCAGTATAGTTTTGGACGATAGCTGTCATTTATAACTCTGCAGGTTTGTGAATTACAGTGCCCCTGAGCTCCTTTCTTCAACTCGCTTTCTCGTGAGCTGGCCGCAACACCGCAGGATGGCTTCAGGCCCTAATCTGGTTCCGGCACGGCACGCTGAGCCTTTGGTTAATTCCTCTTCCTGGTGGGAAATGAGAGTTAAATTTGCCCGTCCACACACCTCCAGCTAGTCTGTCATTGGTTCTCCCTATTCCTGTTCATCTTCCGCAGAAATTGCAAACTGGGCCAAACAGGAGGTTAAAGGCACTGACTCTCCAAGTCGGGAGAGTGTTAGTAAAGCGTCTGGAATGTTGCACCCGAGTACCAGGGGACGAAAACTGACACATATTGGAACACGTCTCCCGATCACACGGTTGATCATACTCTGGGTTCCACATGCATGTTTTAGCTGAAGGAAGAATACCTTCAACCTGGAGAGTTGAGACCCGTGGAATGGGTACCATGCAATATGACTTCAAAGGGTCTTCATTTGCTCACCGAACCTCTCCAATCCTATCACTGCTGCGTTTATGCCCCTGTACACACACTTGATTCTCTTTCAGAGACATAGCAATCCATAGGTTTTAAGATACTTCCTAGTCAGGTACACTCTTAGGCATTTAATATGGGGTGTTGAGTCCATTTCGTTGAGCAAGGAGTAGCTCTTGTCTATTCCATATTTGGCTTAAGGAACTTTATCTGTGCTCATTTCAATCTCTGGTTTTATGCAGCACCCCAACTCACCTTTCCCCTTAAGCAAGCATAAGTTGGTTTTCTAAATTTGAGACCCTGTTCTGTTTTGTAATTCAGTTCCTGTGTCGCCAAGGTTACATTCCGTGTATTAGTGATATCTTATGATGTTTCTTTTTCTGTGTGACTTATTTCAGTTAGAATCATCGTACCTGAATCCACTCATTATGCTGCTACGGGCCTGATGACATAGATTTCATTGCTGAGTGATACTGCATTGTACGTAAGTACCACAACTTCTTTATCCATTTTTCACTTTCTGCGATATTGAACTTGTACCGTAAACCAGGTTCTTGTAAACAGAGCCGTCCCAACCTTTGGGGTGGCTGTGTCTTTTTGATTTTAATTTCCCTAAGCTATAGGACCATAAGTCGAAGTGCCCTAGGCTCTGTTGCTTTGTTTTTTAGATGTTTCAGGAAACACCATACACTTCTCCCGAGTGGCTGTTGGCAATTGACATCCCGCCCATCAGCATAACAAGGCTCCCAGTTCTCCATGGCCTGTCCTGCCTTTCTGGATTTTACACTTTTTTCAGATGGCCCTTTTGACCGGGGGGAAGTGAGACTTCATTGTAGTGCAGATTTCCTTTGCAAGCTTGCTTGGTTGGCCAAAAAGGGCGTATGCGTTTTTTCCTGAATATATTCAGGAAAAAACGCATACGCCCTTTTTGGCCAAGTGCATCATTGTGGACGTTCTGCCTCTTTTCCTATGCTTTCAATGCAATTCCAGTCTACCTCCTGAAATCGGTTTCCTGCAATTCTGCCCCGCTTTCAAGTCCTCTTGGCAGCCTTACTTCAGTATATTTTTGGACGATAGCTGTCATTTATAACTCTGCAGGTTTGTGAATTACAGTGCCCCTGAGCTCCTTTCTTCAACTCGCTTTCTCGTGAGCTGGCCGCAACACCGCAGGATTGCTTCAGGCCCTAATCTGGTTCCGGCACGGCACGCTGAGCCTTTGGTTAATTCCTCTTCCTGGTGGGAAATGAGAGTTAAATTTGCCCATCCAGACACCTCCATCTGGTCTCTCATTGGTTCTCCCTATTCCTGTTCATCTTCCGCAGAAATTGCAAACTGGGCCAAACAGGAGGTTAAAGGCACTGACTCTCCAAGTCGGGAGAGTGTTAGTAAAGCGTCTGGAATGTTGCACCCGAGTACCAGGGGACGAAAACTGACACATATTGGAACACGTCTCCCGATCACACGGTTGATCATACTCTGGGTTCCACATGCATGTTTTAGCTGAAGGAAGAATCCCTTAAACCTGGAGAGTTGAGACCCGTGGAATGGGTACCATGCAATATGACTTCAAAGGGTCTTCATTTGCTCACCGAACCTCTCCAATCCTATCACTGCTGCGTTTATGCCCCTGTACACACACTTGATTCTCTTTCAGAGACATAGCAATCCATAGGTTTTAAGATACTTCCTAGTCAGGTACACTCTTAGGCATTTAATATGGGGTGTTGAGTCCATTTCGTTGAGCAAGGAGTAGCTCTTGTCTATTCCATATTTGGCTTAAGGAACTTTATCTGTGCTCATTTCAATCTCTGGTTTTATGCAGCACCCCAACTCACCTTTCCCCTTAAGCAAGCATAAGTTGGTTTTCTAAATTTGAGACCCTGTTCTGTTTTGTAATTCAGTTCCTGTGTCGCCAAGGTTACATTCCGTGTATTAGTGATATCTTATGATGTTTCTTTTTCTGTGTGACTTATTTCAGTTAGAATCATCGTACATGAATCCACTCATTATGCTGCTACGGGCCTGATGACATAGATTTCATTGCTGAGTGATACTGCATTGTACGTAAGTACCACAACTTCTTTATCCATTTTTCACTTTCTGCGATATTGAACTTGTACCGTAAACCAGGTTCTTGTAAACAGAGCCGTCCCAACCTTTGGGGTGGCTGTGTCTTTTTGATTTTAATTTCCCTAAGCTATAGGACCATAAGTGGAAGTGCCCTAGGCTCTGTTGCTTTGTTTTTTAGATGTTTCAGGAAACACCATACACTTCTCCCGAGTGGCTGTTGGCAATTGACATCCCGCCCATCAGCATAACAAGGCTCCCAGTTCTCCATGGCCTGTCCTGCCTTTCTGGATTTTACACTTTTTTCAGATGGCCCTTTTGACCGGGGGGAAGTGAGACTTCATTGTAGTGCAGATTTCCTTTGCAAGCTTGCTTGGTTGGCCAAAAAGGGCGTATGCGTTTTTTCCTGAATATATTCAGGAAAAAACGCATACGCCCTTTTTGGCCAAGTGCATCATTGTGGACGTTCTGCCTCTTTTCCTATGCTTTCAATGCAATTCCAGTCTACCTCCTGAAATCGGTTTCCTGCAATTCTGCCCCGCTTTCAAGTCCTCTTGGCAGCCTTACTTCAGTATAGTTTTGGACGATAGCTGTCATTTATAACTCTGCAGGTTTGTGAATTACAGTGCCCCTGAGCTCCTTTCTTCAACTCGCTTTCTCGTGAGCTGGCCGCAACACCGCAGGATGGCTTCAGGCCCTAATCTGGTTCTGGCACGGCACGCTGAGCCTTTGGTTAATTCCTCTTCCTGGTGGGAAATGAGAGTTAAATTTGCCCGTCCAGACACCTCCAGCTAGTCTGTCATTGGTTCTCCCTATTCCTGTTCATCTTCCGCAGAAATTGCAAACTGGGCCAAACAGGAGGTTAAAGGCACTGACTCTCCAAGTCGGGAGAGTGTTAGTAAAGCGTCTGGAATGTTGCACCCGAGTACCAGGGGACGAAAACTGACACATATTGGAACACGTCTCCCGATCACACGGTTGATCATACTCTGGGTTCCACATGCATGTTTTAGCTGAAGGAAGAATACCTTCAACCTGGAGAGTTGAGACCCGTGGAATGGGTACCATGCAATATGACTTCAAAGGGTCTTCATTTGCTCACCGAACCTCTCCAATCCTATCACTGCTGCGTTTATGCCCCTGTACACACACTTGATTCTCTTTCAGAGACATAGCAATCCATAGGTTTTAAGATACTTCCTAGTCAGGTACACTCTTAGGCATTTAATATGGGGTGTTGAGTCCATTTCGTTGAGCAAGGAGTAGCTCTTGTCTATTCCATATTTGGCTTAAGGAACTTTATCTGTGCTCATTTCAATCTCTGGTTTTATGCAGCACCCCAACTCACCTTTCCCCTTAAGCAAGCATAAGTTGGTTTTCTAAATTTGAGACCCTGTTCTGTTTTGTAATTCAGTTCCTGTGTCGCCAAGGTTACATTCCGTGTATTAGTGATATCTTATGATGTTTCTTTTCCTGTGTGAGTTATTTCAGTTAGAATCATCGTACCTGAATCCACTCATTATGCTGCTACGGGCCTGATGACATAGATTTCATTGCTGAGTGATACTGCATTGTACGTAAGTACCACAACTTCTTTATCCATTTTTCACTTTCTGCGATATTGAACTTGTACCGTAAACCAGGTTCTTGTAAACAGAGCCGTCCCAACCTTTGGGGTGGCTGTGTCTTTTTGATTTTAATTTCCCTAAGCTATAGGACCATAAGTGGAAGTGCCCTAGGCTCTGTTGCTTTGTTTTTTAGATGTTTCAGGAAACACCATACACTTCTCCCGAGTGGCTGTTGGCAATTGACATCCCGCCCATCAGCATAACAAGGCTCCCAGTTCTCCATGGCCTGTCCTGCCTTTCTGGATTTTACACTTTTTTCAGATGGCCCTTTTGACCGGGGGGAAGTGAGACTTCATTGTAGTGCAGATTTCCTTTGCAAGCTTGCTTGGTTGGCCAAAAAGGGCGTATGCGTTTTTTCCTGAATATATTCAGGAAAAAACGCATACGCCCTTTTTGGCCAAGTGCATCATTGTGGACGTTCTGCCTCTTTTCCTATGCTTTCAATGCAATTCCAGTCTACCTCCTGAAATTGGTTTCCTGCAATTCTGCCCCGCTTTCAAGTCCTCTTGGCAGCCTTACTTCAGTATATTTTTGGACGATAGCTGTCATTTATAACTCTGCAGGTTTGTGAATTACAGTGCCCCTGAGCTCCTTTCTTCAACTCGCTTTCTCGTGAGCTGGCCGCAACACCGCAGGATGGCTTCAGGCCCTAATCTGGTTCCGGCACGGCACACTGAGCCTTTGGTTAATTCCTCTTCCTGGTGGGAAATGAGAGTTAAATTTGCCCGTCCAGACACCTCCAGCTAGTCTGTCATTGGTTCTCCCTATTCCTGTTCATCTTCCGCAGAAATTGCAAACTGGGCCAAACAGGAGGTTAAAGGCACTGACTCTCCAAGTCGGGAGAGTGTTAGTAAAGCGTCTGGAATGTTGCACCCGAGTACCAGGGGACGAAAACTGAGACATATTGGAACACGTCTCCCGATCACACGGTTGATCATACTCTGGGTTCCACATGCATGTTTTAGCTGAAGGAAGAATACCTTCAACCTGGAGAGTTGAGACCCGTGGAATGGGTACCATGCAATATGACTTCAAAGGGTCTTCATTTGCTCACCGAACCTCTCCAATCCTATCACTGCTGCGTTTATGCCCCTGTACACACACTTGATTCTCTTTCAGAGACATAGCAATCCATAGGTTTTAAGATACTTCCTAGTCAGGTACACTCTTAGGCATTTAATATGGGGTGTTGAGTCCATTTCGTTGAGCAAGGAGTAGCTCTTGTCTATTCCATATTTGGCTTAAGGAACTTTATTTGTGCTCATTTCAATCTCTGGTTTTATGCAGCACCCCAACTCACCTTTCCCCTTAAGCAAGCATAAGTTGGGTTTCTAAATTTGAGACCCTGTTCTGTTTTGGAATTCAGTTCCTGTGTAGCCAAGTTTACATTCCGTGTATTAGTGATATCTTATGATGTTTCTTTTTCTGTGTGACTTATTTCAGTTAGAATCATCGTACCTGAATCCACTCATTATGCTGCTACGGGCCTGATGACATAGATTTCATTGCTGAGTGATACTGCATTGTACGTAAGTACCACAACTTCTTTATCCATTTTTCACTTTCTGCGATATTGAACTTGTACCGTAAACCAGGTTCTTGTAAACAGAGCCGTCCCAACCTTTGGGGTGGCTGTGTCTTTTTGATTTTAATTTCCCTAAGCTATAGGACCATAAGTGGAAGTGCCCTAGGCTCTGTTGCTTTGTTTTTTAGATGTTTCAGGAAACACCATACACTTCTCCCGAGTGGCTGTTGGCAATTGACATCCCACCCATCAGCATAACAAGGCTCCCAGTTCTCCATGGCCTGTCCTGCCTTTCTGGATTTTACACTTTTTTCAGATGGCCCTTTTGACCGGGGGGAAGTGAGACTTCATTGTAGTGCAGATTTCCTTTGCAAGCTTGCTTGGTTGGCCAAAAAGGGCGTATGCGTTTTTTCCTGAATATATTCAGGAAAAAACGCATACGCCCTTTTTGGCCAAGTGCATCATTGTGGACGTTCTGCCTCTTTTCCTATGCTTTAAATGCAATTCCAGTCTACCTCCTGAAATTGGTTTCTTGCAATTCTGCCCCGCTTTCAAGTCCTCTTGGCAGCCTTACTTCAGTATATTTTTGGACGATAGCTGTCATTTATAACTCTGCAGGTTTGTGAATTACAGTGCCCCTGAGCTCCTTTCTTCAACTCGCTTTCTCGTGAGCTGGCCGCAACACCGCAGGATGGCTTCAGGCCCTAATCTGGTTCCGGCACGGCACGCTGAGCCTTTGGTTAATTCCTCTTCCTGGTGGGAAATGAGAGTTAAATTTGCCCGTCCAGACACCTCCAGCTAGTCTGTCATTGGTTCTCCCTATTCCTGTTCATCTTCCGCAGAAATTGCAAACTGGGCCAAACAGGAGGTTAAAGGCACTGACTCTCCAAGTCGGGAGAGTGTTAGTAAAGCGTCTGGAATGTTGCACCCGAGTACCAGGGGACGAAAACTGACACATATTGGAACACGTCTCCCGATCACACGGTTGATCATACTCTGGGTTCCACATGCATGTTTTAGCTGAAGGAAGAATCCCTTAAACCTGGAGAGTTGAGACCCGTGGAATGGGTACCATGCAATATGACTTCAAAGGGTCTTCATTTGCTCACCGAACCTCTCCAATCCTATCACTGCTGCGTTTATGCCCCTGTACACACACTTGATTCTCTTTCAGAGACATAGCAATCCATAGGTTTTAAGATACTTCCTAGTCAGGTACACTCTTAGGCATTTAATATGGGGTGTTGAGTCCATTTCGTTGAGCAAGGAGTAGCTCTTGTCTATTCCATATTTGGCTTAAGGAACTTTATCTGTGCTCATTTCAATCTCTGGTTTTATGCAGCACCCCAACTCACCTTTCTCCTTAAGCAAGCATAAGTTGGTTTTCTAAATTTGAGACCCTGTTCTGTTTTGTAATTCAGTTCCTGTGTAGCCAAGTTTACATTCCGTGTATTAGTGATATCTTATGATGTTTCTTTTTCTGTGTGACTTATTTCAGTTAGAATCATCGTACATGAATCCACTCATTATGCTGCTACGGGCCTGATGACATAGATTTCATTGCTGAGTGATACTGCATTGTACGTAAGTACCACAACTTCTTTATCCATTTTTCACTTTCTGCGATATTGAACTTGTACCGTAAACCAGGTTCTTGTAAACAGAGCCGTCCCAACATTTGGGGTGGCTGTGTCTTTTGATTTTAATTTCCCTAAGCTATAGGACCATAAGTGGAAGTGCCCTAGGCTCTGTTGCTTTGTTTATTAGATGTTTCAGGAAACACCATACACTTCTCCCGAGTGGCTGTTGGCAATTTACATCCCGCCCATCAGCATAACAAGGCTCCCAGTTCTCCATGGCCTGTCCTGCCTTTCTGGATTTTACACTTTTTTCAGATGGCCCTTTTGACCGGGGGGAAGTGAGACTTCATTGTAGTGCAGATTTCCTTTGCAACCTTGCTTGGTTGGCCAAAAAGGGCGTATGCGTTTTTTCCTGAATATATTCAGGAAAAAACGCATACGCCCTTTTTGGCCAAGTGCATCATTGTGGACGTTCTGCCTCTTTTCCTATGCTTTAAATGCAATTCCAGTCTACCTCCTGAAATCGGTTTCCTGCAATTCTGCCCCGCTTTCAAGTCCTCTTGGCAGCCTTACTTCAGTATATTTTTGGACGATAGCTGTCATTTATAACTCTGCAGGTTTGTGAATTACAGTGCCCCTGAGCTCCTTTCTTCAACTCGCTTTCTCGTGAGCTGGCCGCAACACCGCAGGATGGCTTCAGGCCCTAATCTGGTTCCGGCACGGCACGCTGAGCCTTTGGTTAATTCCTCTTCCTGGTGGGAAATGAGAGTTAAATTTGCCCGTCCAGACACCTCCATCTGGTCTCTCATTGGTTCTCCCTATTCCTGTTCATCTTCCGCAGAAATTGCAAACTGGGCCAAACAGGAGGTTAAAGGCACTGACTCTCCAAGTCGGGAGAGTGTTAGTAAAGCGTCTGGAATGTTGCACCCGAGTACCAGGGGACGAAAACTGAGACATATTGGAACACGTCTCCCGATCACACGGTTGATCATACTCTGGGTTCCACATGCATGTTTTAGCTGAAGGAAGAATACCTTCAACCTGGAGAGTTGAGACCCGTGGAATGGGTACCATGCAATATGACTTCAAAGGGTCTTCATTTGCTCACCGAACCTCTCCAATCCTATCACTGCTGCGTTTATGCCCCTGTACACACACTTGATTCTCTTTCAGAGACATAGCAATCCATAGGTTTTAAGATACTTCCTAGTCAGGTACACTCTTAGGCATTTAATATGGGGTGTTGAGTCCATTTCGTTGAGCAAGGAGTAGCTCTTGTCTATTCCATATTTGGCTTAAGGAACTTTATCTGTGCTCATTTCAATCTCTGGTTTTATACAGCACCCCAACTCACCTTTCCCCTTAAGCAAGCATAAGTTGGTTTTCTAAATTTGAGACCCTGTTCTGTTTTGTAATTCAGTTCCTGTGTCGCCAAGGTTACATTCCGTGTATTAGTGATATCTTATGATGTTTCTTTTCCTGTGTGACTTATTTCAGTTAGAATCATCGTACCTGAATCCACTCATTATGCTGCTACGGGCCTGATGACATAGATTTCATTGCTGAGTGATACTGCATTGTACGTAAGTACCACAACTTCTTTATCCATTTTTCACTTTCTGCGATATTGAACTTGTACCGTAAACCAGGTTCTTGTAAACAGAGCCGTCCCAACCTTTGGGGTGGCTGTGTCTTTTTGATTTTAATTTCCCTAAGCTATAGGACCATAAGTGGAAGTGCCCTAGGCTCTGTTGCTTTGTTTTTTAGATGTTTCAGGAAACACCATACACTTCTCCCGAGTGGCTGTTGGCAATTGACATCCCGCCCATCAGCATAACAAGGCTCCCAGTTCTCCATGGCCTGTCCTGCCTTTCTGGATTTTACACTTTTTTCAGATGGCCCTTTTGACCGGGGGGAAGTGAGACTTCATTGTAGTGCAGATTTCCTTTGCAAGCTTGCTTGGTTGGCCAAAAAGGGCGTATGCGTTTTTTCCTGAATATATTCAGGAAAAAACGCATACGCCCTTTTTGGCCAAGTGCATCATTGTGGACGTTCTGCCTCTTTTCCTATGCTTTCAATGCAATTCCAGTCTACCTCCTGAAATCGGTTTCCTGCAATTCTGCCCCGCTTTCAAGTCCTCTTGGCAGCCTTACTTCAGTATATTTTTGGACGATAGCTGTCATTTATAACTCTGCAGGTTTGTGAATTACAGTGCCCCTGAGCTCCTTTCTTCAACTCGCTTTCTCGTGAGCTGGCCGCAACACCGCAGGATGGCTTCAGGCCCTAATCTGGTTCCGGCACAGCACGCTGAGCCTTTGGTTAATTCCTCTTCCTGGTGGGAAATGAGAGTTAAATTTGCCCGTCCAGACACCTCCAGCTAGTCTGTCACTGGTTCTCCCTATTCCTGTTCATCTTCTGCAGAAATTGCAAACTGGGCCAAACAGGAGGTTAAAGGCACTGACTCTCCAAGTCGGGAGAGTGTTAGTAAAGCGTCTGGAATGTTGCACCCGAGTACCAGGGGACGAAAACTGACACATATTGGAACACGTCTCCCGATCACACGGTTGATCATACTCTGGGTTCCACATGCATGTTTTAGCTGAAGGAAGAATACCTTCAACCTGGAGAGTTGAGACCCGTGGAATGGGTACCATGCAATATGACTTCAAAGGGTCTTCATTTGCTCACCGAACCTCTCCAATCCTATCACTGCTGCGTTTATGCCCCTGTACACACACTTGATTCTCTTTCAGAGACATAGCAATCCATAGGTTTTAAGATACTTCCTAGTCAGGTACACTCTTAGGCATTTAATATGGGGTGTTGAGTCCATTTCGTTGAGCAAGGAGTAGCTCTTGTCTATTCCATATTTGGCTTAAGGAACTTTATCTGTGCTCATTTCAATCTCTGGTTTTATGCAGCACCCCAACTCAGCTTTCCCCTTAAGCAAGCATAAGTTGGTTTTCTAAATTTGAGACCCTGTTCTGTTTTGTAATTCAGTTCCTGTGTCGCCAAGGTTACATTCCGTGTATTAGTGATATCTTATGATGTTTCTTTTCCTGTGTGACTTATTTCAGTTAGAATCATCGTACCTGAATCCACTCATTATGCTGCTACGGGCCTGATGACATAGATTTCATTGCTGAGTGATACTGCATTGTACGTAAGTACCACAACTTCTTTATCCATTTTTCACTTTCTGCGATATTGAACTTGTACCGTAAACCAGGTTCTTGTAAACAGAGCCGTCCCAACCTTTGGGGTGGCTGTGTCTTTTTGATTTTAATTTCCCTAAGCTATAGGACCATAAGTGGAAGTGCCCTAGGCTCTGTTGCTTTGTTTTTTAGATGTTTCAGGAAACACCATACACTTCTCCCGAGTGGCTGTTGGCAATTTACATCCAGCCCATCAGCATAACAAGGCTCCCAGTTCTCCATGGCCTGTCCTGCCTTTCTGGATTTTACACTTTTTTCAGATGGCCCTTTTGACCGGGGGGAAGTGAGACTTCATTGTAGTGCAGATTTCCTTTGCAAGCTTGCTTGGTTGGCCAAAAAGGGCGTATGCGTTTTTTCCTGAATATATTCAGGAAAAAACGCATACGCCCTTTTTGGCCAAGTGCATCATTGTGGACGTTCTGCCTCTTTTCCTATGCTTTCAATGCAATTCCAGTCTACCTCCTGAAATCGGTTTCCTGCAATTCTGCCCCGCTTTCAAGTCCTCTTGGCAGCCTTACTTCAGTATATTTTTGGACGATAGCTGTCATTTATAACTCTGCAGGTTTGTGAATTACAGTGCCCCTGAGCTCCTTTCTTCAACTCGCTTTCTCGTGAGCTGGCCGCAACACCGCAGGATGGCTTCAGGCCCTAATCTGGTTCCGGCACGGCACGCTGAGCCTTTGGTTAATTCCTCTTCCTGGTGGGAAATGAGAGTTAAATTTGCCCGTCCAGACACCTCCAGCTAGTCTGTCATTGGTTCTCCCTATTCCTGTTCATCTTCCGCAGAAATTGCAAACTGGGCCAAACAGGAGGTTAAAGGCACTGACTCTCCAAGTCGGGAGAGTGTTAGTAAAGCGTCTGGAATGTTGCACCCGAGTACCAGGGGACGAAAACTGAGACATATTGGAACACGTCTCCCGATCACACGGTTGATCATACTCTGGGTTCCACATGCATGTTTTAGCTGAAGGAAGAATCCCTTAAACCTGGAGAGTTGAGACCCGTGGAATGGGTACCATGCAATATGACTTCAAAGGGTCTTCATTTGCTCACCGAACCTCTCCAATCCTATCACTGCTGCGTTTATGCCCCTGTACACACACTTGATTCTCTTTCAGAGACATAGCAATCCATAGGTTTTAAGATACTTCCTAGTCAGGTATATTCTTAGGCATTTAATATGGGGTGTTGAGTCCATTTCGTTGAGCAAGGAGTAGCTCTTGTCTATTCCATATTTGGCTTAAGGAACTTTATCTGTGCTCATTTCAATCTCTGGTTTTATGCAGCACCCCAACTCACCTTTCCCCTTAAGCAAGCATAAGTTGGTTTTCTAAATTTGAGACCCTGTTCTGTTTTGTAATTCAGTTCCTGTGTAGCGAAGGTTACATTCCGTGTATTAGTGATATCTTATGATGTTTCTTTTTCTGTGTTACTTATTTCAGTTAGAATCATCGTACCTGAATCCACTCATTATGCTGCTACGGGCCTGATGACATAGATTTCATTGCTGAGTGATACTGCATTGTACGTAAGTACCACAACTTCTTTATCCATTTTTCACTTTCTGCGATATTGAACTTGTACCGTAAACCAGGTTCTTGTAAACAGAGCCGTCCCAACCTTTGGGGTGGCTGTGTCTTTTGATTTTAATTTCCCTAAGCTATAGGACCATAAGTGGAAGTGCCCTAGGCTCTGTTGCTTTGTTTTTTAGATGTTTCAGGAAACACCATACACTTCTCCCGAGTGGCTGTTGGCAATTGACATCCCGCCCATCAGCATAACAAGGCTCCCAGTTCTCCATGGCCTGTCCTGCCTTTCTGGATTTTACACTTTTTTCAGATGGCCCTTTTGACCGGGGGGAAGTGAGACTTCATTGTAGTGCAGATTTCCTTTGCAAGCTTGCTTGGTTGGCCAAAAAGGGCGTATGCGTTTTTTCCTGAATATATTCAGGAAAAAACGCATACGCCCTTTTTGGCCAAGTGCATCATTGTGGACGTTCTGCCTCTTTTCCTATGCTTTAAATGCAATTCCAGTCTACCTCCTGAAATCGGTTTCCTGCAATTCTGCCCCGCTTTCAAGTCCTCTTGGCAGCCTTACTTCAGTATATTTTTGGACGATAGCTGTCATTTATAACTCTGCAGGTTTGTGAATTACAGTGCCCCTGAGCTCCTTTCTTCAACTCGCTTTCTCGTGAGCTGGCCGCAACACCGCAGGATTGCTTCAGGCCCTAATCTGGTTCCGGCACGGCACGCTGAGCCTTTGGTTAATTCCTCTTCCTGGTGGGAAATGAGAGTTAAATTTGCCCATCCAGACACCTCCATCTGGTCTCTCATTGGTTCTCCCTATTCCTGTTCATCTTCCGCAGAAATTGCAAACTGGGCCAAACAGGAGGTTAAAGGCACTGACTCTCCAAGTCGGGAGAGTGTTAGTAAAGCGTCTGGAATGTTGCACCCGAGTACCAGGGGACGAAAACTGACACATATTGGAACACGTCTCCCGATCACACGGTTGATCATACTCTGGGTTCCACATGCATGTTTTAGCTGAAGGAAGAATACCTTAAACCTGGAGAGTTGAGACCCGTGGAATGGGTACCATGCAATATGACTTCAAAGGGTCTTCATTTGCTCACCGAAACTCTCCAATCCTATCACTGCTGCGTTTATGCCCCTGTACACACACTTGATTCTCTTTCAGAGACATAGCAATCCATAGGTTTTAAGATACTTCCTAGTCAGGTACACTCTTAGGCATTTAATATGGGGTGTTGAGTCCATTTCGTTGAGCAAGGAGTAGCTCTTGTCTATTCCATATTTGGCTTAAGGAACTTTATCTGTGCTCATTTCAATCTCTGGTTTTATGCAGCACCCCAACTCACCTTTCCCCTTAAGCAAGCATAAGTTGGGTTTCTAAATTTGAGACCCTGTTCTGTTTTGTAATTCAGTTCCTGTGTCGCCAAGGTTACATTCCGTGTATTAGTGATATCTTATGATGTTTCTTTTCCTGTGTGACTTATTTCAGTTAGAATCATCGTACCTGAATCCACTCATTATGCTGCTACGGGCCTGATGACATAGATTTCATTGCTGAGTGATACTGCATTGTACGTAAGTACCACAACTTCTTTATCCATTTTTCACTTTCTGCGATATTGAACTTGTACCGTAATCCAGGTTCTTGTAAACAGAGCCGTCCCAACCTTTGGGGTGGCTGTGTCTTTTTGATTTTAATTTCCCTAATCTATAGGACCATAAGTGGAAGTGTCCTAGGCTCTGTTGCTTTGTTTTTTAGATGTTTCAGGAAACACCATACACTTCTTCCGAGTGGCTGTTGGCAATTGACATCCCGCCCATCAGCATAACAAGGCTCCCAGTTCTCCATGGCCTGTCCTGCCTTTCTGGATTTTACACTTTTTTCAGATGGCCCTTTTGACCGGGGGGAAGTGAGACTTCATTGTAGTGCAGATTTCCTTTGCAAGCTTGCTTGGTTGGCCAAAAAGGGCGTATGCGTTTTTTCCTGAATATATTCAGGAAAAAACGCATACGCCCTTTTTGGCCAAGTGCATCATTGTGGACGTTCTGCCTCTTTTCCTATGCTTTAAATGCAATTCCAGTCTACCTCCTGAAATCGGTTTCCTGCAATTCTGCCCCGCTTTCAAGTCCTCTTGGCAGCCTTACTTCAGTATATTTTTGGACGATAGCTGTCATTTATAACTCTGCAGGTTTGTGAATTACAGTGCCCCTGAGCTCCTTTCTTCAACTCGCTTTCTCGTGAGCTGGCCGCAACACCGCAGGATGGCTTCAGGCCCTAATCTGGTTCCGGCACGGCACGCTGAGCCTTTGGTTAATTCCTCTTCCTGGTGGGAAATGAGAGTTAAATTTGCCCGTCCAGACACCTCCAGCTAGTCTGTCATTGGTTCTCCCTATTCCTGTTCATCTTCCGCAGAAATTGCAAACTGGGCCAAACAGGAGGTTAAAGGCACTGACTCTCCAAGTCGGGAGAGTGTTAGTAAAGCGTCTGGAATGTTGCACCCGAGTACCAGGGGATGAAAACTGACACATATTGGAACACGTCTCCCGATCACACGGTTGATCATACTCTGGGTTCCACATGCATGTTTTAGCTGAAGGAAGAATACCTTCAACCTGGAGAGTTGAGACCCGTGGAATGGGTACCATGCAATATGACTTCAAAGGGTCTTCATTTGCTCACCGAACCTCTCCAATCCTATCACTGCTGCGTTTATGCCCCTGTACACACACTTGATTCTCTTTCAGAGACATAGCAATCCATAGGTTTTAAGATACTTCCTAGTCAGGTACACTCTTAGGCATTTAATATGGGGTGTTGAGTCCATTTCGTTGAGCAAGGAGTAGCTCTTGTCTATTCCATATTTGGCTTAAGGAACTTTATCTGTGCTCATTTCAATCTCTGGTTTTATGCAGCACCCCAACTCACCTTTCCCCTTAAGCAAGCATAAGTTGGTTTTCTAAATTTGAGACCCTGTTCTGTTTTGTAATTCAGTTCCTGTGTAGCCAAGGTTACATTCCGTGTATTAGTGATATCTTATGATGTTTCTTTTTCTGTGTGACTTATTTCAGTTAGAATCATCGTACCTGTATCCACTCATTATGCTGCTACGGGCCTGATGACATAGATTTCATTGCTGAGTGATACTGCATTGTACGTAAGTACCACAACTTCTTTATCCATTTTTCACTTTCTGCGATATTGAACTTGTACCGTAAACCAGGTTCTTGTAAACAGAGCCGTCCCAACCTTTGGGGTGGCTGTGTCTTTTTGATTTTAATTTCCCTAAGCTATAGGACCATAAGTGGAAGTGCCCTAGGCTCTGGTGCTTTGTTTTTTAGATGTTTCAGGAAACACCATACACTTCTCCCGAGTGGCTGTTGGCAATTGACATCCCGCCCATCAGCATAACAAGGCTCCCAGTTCTCCATGGCCTGTCCTGCCTTTCTGGATTTTACACTTTTTTCAGATGGCCCTTTTGACCGGGGGGAAGTGAGACTTCATTGTAGTGCAGATTTCCTTTGCAAGCTTGCTTGGTTGGCCAAAAAGGGCGTATGCGTTTTTTCCTGAATATATTCAGGAAAAAACGCATACGCACTTTTTGGCCAAGTGCATCATTGTGGACGTTCTGCCTCTTTTCCTATGCTTTAAATGCAATTCCAGTCTACCTCCTGAAATCGGTTTCCTGCCATTCTGCCCCGCTTTCAAGTCCTCTTGGCAGCCTTACTTCAGTATATTTTTGGACGATAGCTGTCATTTATAACTCTGCAGGTTTGTGAATTACAGTGCCCCTGAGCTCCTTTCTTCAACTCGCTTTCTCGTGAGCTGGCCGCAACACCGCAGGATGGCTTCAGGCCCTAATCTGGTTCCGGCACGGCACGCTGAGCCTTTGGTTAATTCCTCTTCCTGGTGGGAAATGAGAGTTAAATTTGCCCGTCCATACACCTCCAGCTAGTCTGTCATTGGTTCTCCCTATTCCTGTTCATCTTCCGCAGAAATTGCAAACTGGGCCAAACAGGAGGTTAAAGGCACTGACTCTCCAAGTCGGGAGAGTGTTAGTAAAGCGTCTGGAATGTTGCACCCGAGTACCAGGGGACGAAAACTGAGACATATTGGAACATGTCTCCCGATCACACGGTTGATCATACTCTGGGTTCCACATGCATGTTTTAGCTGAAGGAAGAATACCTTCAACCTGGAGAGTTGAGACCCGTGGAATGGGTACCATGCAATATGACTTCAAAGGGTCTTCATTTGCTCACCAAACCTCTCCAATCCTATCACTGCTGCGTTTATGCCCCTGTACACACACTTGATTCTCTTTCAGAGACATAGCAATCCATAGGTTTTAAGATACTTCCTAGTCAGGTACACTCTTAGGCATTTAATATGGGGTGTTGAGTCCATTTCGTTGAGCAAGGAGTAGCTCTTGTCTATTCCATATTTGGCTTAAGGAACTTTATCTGTGCTCATTTCAATCTCTGGTTTTATGCAGCACCCCAACTCACCTTTCCCCTTAAGCAAGCATAAGTTGGTTTTCTAAATTTGAGACCCTGTTCTGTTTTGTAATTCAGTTCCTGTGTAGCCAAGTTTACATTCCGTGTATTAGTGATATCTTATGATGTTTCTTTTTCTGTGTGACTTATTTCAGTTAGAATCATCGTACCTGAATCCACTCATTATGCTGCTACGGGCCTGATGACATAGATTTCATTGCTGAGTGATATTGCATTGTACGTAAGTACCACAACTTCTTTATCCATTTTTCACTTTCTGCGATATTGAACTTGTACCGTAAACCAGGTTCTTGTAAACAGAGCCGTCCCAACTTTTGGGGTGGCTGTGTCTTTTTGATTTTAATTTCCCTAAGCTATAGGACCATAAGTGGAAGTGCCCTAGGCTCTGTTGCTTTGTTTTTTAGATGTTTCAGGAAACACCATACACTTCTCCCAAGTGGCTGTTGGCAATTTACATCCCGCCCATCAGCATAACAAGGCTCCCAGTTCTCCATGGCCTGTCCTGCCTTTCTGGATTTTACACTTTTTTCAGATGGCCCTTTTGACCGGGGGGAAGTGAGACTTCATTGTAATGCAGATTTCCTTTGCAAGCTTGCTTGGTTGGCCAAAAAGGGCGTATGCGTTTTTTCCTGAATATATTCAGGAAAAAACGCATACGCCCTTTTTGGCCAAGTGCATCATTGTGGACGTTCTGCCTCTTTTCCTATGCTTTAAATGCAATTCCAGTCTACCTCCTGAAATCGGTTTCCTGCAATTCTGCCCCGCTTTCAAGTCCTCTTGGCAGCCTTACTTCAGTATATTTTTGGACGATAGCTGTCATTTATAACTCTGCAGGTTTGTGAATTACAGTGCCCCTGAGCTCCTTTCTTCAACTGGCTTTCTCGTGAGCTGGCCGCAACACCGCAGGATGGATTCAGGCCCTAATCTGGTTCCGGCATGGCACGCTGAGCCTTTGGTTAATTCCTCTTCCTGGTGGGAAATGAGAGTTAAATTTGCCCATCCAGACACCTCCATCTGGTCTGTCATTGGTTCTCCCTATTCCTGTTCATCTTCCGCAGAAATTGCAAACTGGGCCAAACAGGAGGTTAAAGGCACTGACTCTCCAAGTCGGGAGAGTGTTAGTAAAGCGTCTGGAATGTTGCACCCGAGTACCAGGGGACGAAAACTGACACATATTGGAACACGTCTCCCGATCACACGGTTGATCATACTCTGGGTTCCACATGCATGTTTTAGCTGAAGGAAGAATACCTTCAACCTGGAGAGTTGAGACCCGTGGAATGGGTACCATGCAATATGACTTCAAAGGGTCTTCATTTGCTCACCGAACCTCTCCAATCCTATCACTGCTGCGTTTATGCCCCTGTACACATGCTTGATTCTCTTTCGGAGACATAGCAATCCATAGGTTTTAAGATACTTCCTAGTCAGGTATATTCTTAGGTGTTTAATATGGGGTGTTGAATCCATTTCGTTGAGCAAGGAGTAGCTCTTGTCTATTCCATATTTGGCTTAAGGAACTTTATCTGTGCTCATTTCAATCTCTGGTTTTATGCAGCACCCCAACTCACCTTTCCCCTTAAGCAAGCATAAGTTGGTTTTCTAAATTTGAGACCCTGTTCTGTTTTGTAATTCAGTTCCTGTGTAGCCAAGTTTACATTCCGTGTATTAGTAATATCTTATGATATTTCTTTTTCTGTGTGACTTATTTCAGTTAGAATCATCATACCTGAATCCACTCATTATGCTGCTACGGGCCTGATGACATAGATTTCCTTGCTGAGTGATATTGCATTGTACGTAAGTACCACAACTTCTTTATCCATTTTTCACTTTCTGCGATATTGAACTTGTACCGTAAACCAGGTTCTTGTAAACAGAGCCTCCCAACAATTGGGGTGGCTGTTTCTTTTGATTTTAATTTCCCTAAGCTATAGGACCATAAGTGGAAGTGCCCTAGGCTCTGTTGCTTTGTTTTTTAGATGTTTCAGGAAACACCATACACTTCTCCCGAGTGGCTGTTGGCAATTGACATCCCGCCCATCAGCATAACAAGGCTCCCAGTTCTCCATGGCCTGTCCTGCCTTTCTGGATTTTACACTTTTTTCAGATGGCCCTTTTGACCGGGGGGAAGTGAGACTTCATTGTAGTGCAGATTTCCTTTGCAAGCTTGCTTGGTTGGCCAAAAAGGGCGTATGCGTTTTTTCCTGAATATATTCAGGAAAAAACGCATACGCCCTTTTTGGCCAAGTGCATCATTGTGGACGTTCTGCCTCTTTTCCTATGCTTTAAATGCAATTCCAGTCTACCTCCTGAAATCGGTTTCCTGCAATTCTGCCCCGCTTTCAAATCCTCTTGGCAGCCTTACTTCAGTATATTTTTGGACGATAGCTGTCATTTATAACTCTGCAGGTTTGTGAATTACAGTGCCCCTGAGCTCCTTTCTTCAACTGGCTTTCTCGTGAGCTGGCCGCAACACCGCAGGATGGCTTCAGGCCCTAATCTGGTTCTGGCACGGCACGCTGAGCCTTTGGTTAATTCCTCTTCCTGGTGGGAAATGAGAGTTAAATTTGCCCGTCCAGACACCTCCAGCTAGTCTGTCATTGGTTCTCCCTATTCCTGTTCATCTTCCACAGAAATTGCAAACTGGGCCAAACAGGAGGTTAAAGGCACTGACTCTCCAAGTCGGGAGAGTGTTAGTAAAGCGTCTGGAATGTTGCACCCGAGTACCAGGGGACGAAAACTGACACATATTGGAACACGTCTCCCGATCACACGGTTGATCATACTCTGGGTTCCACATGCATGTTTTAGCTGAAGGAAGAATACCTTAAACCTGGAGAGTTGAGACCCGTGGAATGGGTACCATGCAATATGACTTCAAAGGGTCTTCATTTGCTCACCGAAACTCTCCAATCCTATCACTGCTGCGTTTATGCCCCTGTACACACACTTGATTCTCTTTCAGAGACATAGCAATCCATAGGTTTTAAGATACTTCCTAGTCAGGTACACTCTTAGGCGTTTAATATGGGGTGTTGAGTCCATTTCGTTGAGCAAGGAGTAGCTCTTGTCTATTCCATATTTGGCTTAAGGAACTTTATCTGTGCTCATTTCAATCTCTGGTTTTATGCAGCACCCCAACTCACCTTTCCCCTTAAGCAAGCATAAGTTGGGTTTCTAAATTTGAGACCCTGTTCTGTTTTGTAATTCAGTTCCTGTGTCGCCAAGGTTACATTCCGTGTATTAGTGATATCTTATGATGTTTCTTTTCCTGTGTGACTTATTTCAGTTAGAATCATCGTACCTGAATCCACTCATTATGCTGCTACGGGCCTGATGACATAGATTTCATTGCTGAGTGATACTGCATTGTACGTAAGTACCACAACTTCTTTATCCATTTTTCACTTTCTGCGATATTGAACTTGTACCGTAATCCAGGTTCTTGTAAACAGAGCCGTCCCAACCTTTGGGGTGGCTGTGTCTTTTTGATTTTAATTTCCCTAATCTATAGGACCATAAGTGGAAGTGTCCTAGGCTCTGTTGCTTTGTTTTTTAGATGTTTCAGGAAACACCATACACTTCTTCCGAGTGGCTGTTGGCAATTGACATCCCGCCCATCAGCATAACAAGGCTCCCAGTTCTCCATGGCCTGTCCTGCCTTTCTGGATTTTACACTTTTTTCAGATGGCCCTTTTGACCGGGGGGAAGTGAGACTTCATTGTAGTGCAGATTTCCTTTGCAAGCTTGCTTGGTTGGCCAAAAAGGGCGTATGCGTTTTTTCCTGAATATATTCAGGAAAAAACGCATACGCCCTTTTTGGCCAAGTGCATCATTGTGGACGTTCTGCCTCTTTTCCTATGCTTTAAATGCAATTCCAGTCTACCTCCTGAAATCGGTTTCCTGCAATTCTGCCCCGCTTTCAAGTCCTCTTGGCAGCCTTACTTCAGTATATTTTTGGACGATAGCTGTCATTTATAACTCTGCAGGTTTGTGAATTACAGTGCCCCTGAGCTCCTTTCTTCAACTCGCTTTCTCGTGAGCTGGCCGCAACACCGCAGGATGGCTTCAGGCCCTAATCTGGTTCCGGCACGGCACGCTGAGCCTTTGGTTAATTCCTCTTCCTGGTGGGAAATGAGAGTTAAATTTGCCCGTCCAGACACCTCCAGCTAGTCTGTCATTGGTTCTCCCTATTCCTGTTCATCTTCCGCAGAAATTGCAAACTGGGCCAAACAGGAGGTTAAAGGCACTGACTCTCCAAGTCGGGAGAGTGTTAGTAAAGCGTCTGGAATGTTGCACCCGAGTACCAGGGGATGAAAACTGACACATATTGGAACACGTCTCCCGATCACACGGTTGATCATACTCTGGGTTCCACATGCATGTTTTAGCTGAAGGAAGAATACCTTCAACCTGGAGAGTTGAGACCCGTGGAATGGGTACCATGCAATATGACTTCAAAGGGTCTTCATTTGCTCACCGAACCTCTCCAATCCTATCACTGCTGCGTTTATGCCCCTGTACACACACTTGATTCTCTTTCAGAGACATAGCAATCCATAGGTTTTAAGATACTTCCTAGTCAGGTACACTCTTAGGCATTTAATATGGGGTGTTGAGTCCATTTCGTTGAGCAAGGAGTAGCTCTTGTCTATTCCATATTTGGCTTAAGGAACTTTATCTGTGCTCATTTCAATCTCTGGTTTTATGCAGCACCCCAACTCACCTTTCCCCTTAAGCAAGCATAAGTTGGTTTTCTAAATTTGAGACCCTGTTCTGTTTTGTAATTCAGTTCCTGTGTAGCCAAGGTTACATTCCGTGTATTAGTGATATCTTATGATGTTTCTTTTTCTGTGTGACTTATTTCAGTTAGAATCATCGTACCTGTATCCACTCATTATGCTGCTACGGGCCTGATGACATAGATTTCATTGCTGAGTGATACTGCATTGTACGTAAGTACCACAACTTCTTTATCCATTTTTCACTTTCTGCGATATTGAACTTGTACCGTAAACCAGGTTCTTGTAAACAGAGCCGTCCCAACCTTTGGGGTGGCTGTGTCTTTTTGATTTTAATTTCCCTAAGCTATAGGACCATAAGTGGAAGTGCCCTAGGCTCTGGTGCTTTGTTTTTTAGATGTTTCAGGAAACACCATACACTTCTCCCGAGTGGCTGTTGGCAATTGACATCCCGCCCATCAGCATAACAAGGCTCCCAGTTCTCCATGGCCTGTCCTGCCTTTCTGGATTTTACACTTTTTTCAGATGGCCCTTTTGACCGGGGGGAAGTGAGACTTCATTGTAGTGCAGATTTCCTTTGCAAGCTTGCTTGGTTGGCCAAAAAGGGCGTATGCGTTTTTTCCTGAATATATTCAGGAAAAAACGCATACGCACTTTTTGGCCAAGTGCATCATTGTGGACGTTCTGCCTCTTTTCCTATGCTTTAAATGCAATTCCAGTCTACCTCCTGAAATCGGTTTCCTGCCATTCTGCCCCGCTTTCAAGTCCTCTTGGCAGCCTTACTTCAGTATATTTTTGGACGATAGCTGTCATTTATAACTCTGCAGGTTTGTGAATTACAGTGCCCCTGAGCTCCTTTCTTCAACTCGCTTTCTCGTGAGCTGGCCGCAACACCGCAGGATGGCTTCAGGCCCTAATCTGGTTCCGGCACGGCACGCTGAGCCTTTGGTTAATTCCTCTTCCTGGTGGGAAATGAGAGTTAAATTTGCCCGTCCATACACCTCCAGCTAGTCTGTCATTGGTTCTCCCTATTCCTGTTCATCTTCCGCAGAAATTGCAAACTGGGCCAAACAGGAGGTTAAAGGCACTGACTCTCCAAGTCGGGAGAGTGTTAGTAAAGCGTCTGGAATGTTGCACCCGAGTAACAGGGGACGAAAACTGAGACATATTGGAACATGTCTCCCGATCACACGGTTGATCATACTCTGGGTTCCACATGCATGTTTTAGCTGAAGGAAGAATACCTTCAACCTGGAGAGTTGAGACCCGTGGAATGGGTACCATGCAATATGACTTCAAAGGGTCTTCATTTGCTCACCAAACCTCTCCAATCCTATCACTGCTGCGTTTATGCCCCTGTACACACACTTGATTCTCTTTCAGAGACATAGCAATCCATAGGTTTTAAGATACTTCCTAGTCAGGTACACTCTTAGGCATTTAATATGGGGTGTTGAGTCCATTTCGTTGAGCAAGGAGTAGCTCTTGTCTATTCCATATTTGGCTTAAGGAACTTTATCTGTGCTCATTTCAATCTCTGGTTTTATGCAGCACCCCAACTCACCTTTCCCCTTAAGCAAGCATAAGTTGGTTTTCTAAATTTGAGACCCTGTTCTGTTTTGTAATTCAGTTCCTGTGTAGCCAAGTTTACATTCCGTGTATTAGTGATATCTTATGATGTTTCTTTTTCTGTGTGACTTATTTCAGTTAGAATCATCGTACCTGAATCCACTCATTATGCTGCTACGGGCCTGATGACATAGATTTCATTGCTGAGTGATATTGCATTGTACGTAAGTACCACAACTTCTTTATCCATTTTTCACTTTCTGCGATATTGAACTTGTACCGTAAACCAGGTTCTTGTAAACAGAGCCGTCCCAACTTTTGGGGTGGCTGTGTCTTTTTGATTTTAATTTCCCTAAGCTATAGGACCATAAGTGGAAGTGCCCTAGGCTCTGTTGCTTTGTTTTTTAGATGTTTCAGGAAACACCATACACTTCTCCCAAGTGGCTGTTGGCAATTTACATCCCGCCCATCAGCATAACAAGGCTCCCAGTTCTCCATGGCCTGTCCTGCCTTTCTGGATTTTACACTTTTTTCAGATGGCCCTTTTGACCGGGGGGAAGTGAGACTTCATTGTAATGCAGATTTCCTTTGCAAGCTTGCTTGGTTGGCCAAAAAGGGCGTATGCGTTTTTTCCTGAATATATTCAGGAAAAAACGCATACGCCCTTTTTGGCCAAGTGCATCATTGTGGACGTTCTGCCTCTTTTCCTATGCTTTAAATGCAATTCCAGTCTACCTCCTGAAATCGGTTTCCTGCAATTCTGCCCCGCTTTCAAGTCCTCTTGGCAGCCTTACTTCAGTATATTTTTGGACGATAGCTGTCATTTATAACTCTGCAGGTTTGTGAATTACAGTGCCCCTGAGCTCCTTTCTTCAACTGGCTTTCTCGTGAGCTGGCCGCAACACCGCAGGATGGATTCAGGCCCTAATCTGGTTCCGGCATGGCACGCTGAGCCTTTGGTTAATTCCTCTTCCTGGTGGGAAATGAGAGTTAAATTTGCCCATCCAGACACCTCCATCTGGTCTGTCATTGGTTCTCCCTATTCCTGTTCATCTTCCGCAGAAATTGCAAACTGGGCCAAACAGGAGGTTAAAGGCACTGACTCTCCAAGTCGGGAGAGTGTTAGTAAAGCGTCTGGAATGTTGCACCCGAGTACCAGGGGACGAAAACTGACACATATTGGAACACGTCTCCCGATCACACGGTTGATCATACTCTGGGTTCCACATGCATGTTTTAGCTGAAGGAAGAATACCTTCAACCTGGAGAGTTGAGACCCGTGGAATGGGTACCATGCAATATGACTTCAAAGGGTCTTCATTTGCTCACCGAACCTCTCCAATCCTATCACTGCTGCGTTTATGCCCCTGTACACATGCTTGATTCTCTTTCGGAGACATAGCAATCCATAGGTTTTAAGATACTTCCTAGTCAGGTATATTCTTAGGTGTTTAATATGGGGTGTTGAATCCATTTCGTTGAGCAAGGAGTAGCTCTTGTCTATTCCATATTTGGCTTAAGGAACTTTATCTGTGCTCATTTCAATCTCTGGTTTTATGCAGCACCCCAACTCACCTTTCCCCTTAAGCAAGCATAAGTTGGTTTTCTAAATTTGAGACCCTGTTCTGTTTTGTAATTCAGTTCCTGTGTAGCCAAGTTTACATTCCGTGTATTAGTAATATCTTATGATATTTCTTTTTCTGTGTGACTTATTTCAGTTAGAATCATCATACCTGAATCCACTCATTATGCTGCTACGGGCCTGATGACATAGATTTCCTTGCTGAGTGATATTGCATTGTACGTAAGTACCACAACTTCTTTATCCATTTTTCACTTTCTGCGATATTGAACTTGTACCGTAAACCAGGTTCTTGTAAACAGAGCCTCCCAACAATTGGGGTGGCTGTTTCTTTTGATTTTAATTTCCCTAAGCTATAGGACCATAAGTGGAAGTGCCCTAGGCTCTGTTGCTTTGTTTTTTAGATGTTTCAGGAAACACCATACACTTCTCCCGAGTGGCTGTTGGCAATTGACATCCCGCCCATCAGCATAACAAGGCTCCCAGTTCTCCATGGCCTGTCCTGCCTTTCTGGATTTTACACTTTTTTCAGATGGCCCTTTTGACCGGGGGGAAGTGAGACTTCATTGTAGTGCAGATTTCCTTTGCAAGCTTGCTTGGTTGGCCAAAAAGGGCGTATGCGTTTTTTCCTGAATATATTCAGGAAAAAACGCATACGCCCTTTTTGGCCAAGTGCATCATTGTGGACGTTCTGCCTCTTTTCCTATGCTTTAAATGCAATTCCAGTCTACCTCCTGAAATCGGTTTCCTGCAATTCTGCCCCGCTTTCAAATCCTCTTGGCAGCCTTACTTCAGTATATTTTTGGACGATAGCTGTCATTTATAACTCTGCAGGTTTGTGAATTACAGTGCCCCTGAGCTCCTTTCTTCAACTGGCTTTCTCGTGAGCTGGCCGCAACACCGCAGGATGGCTTCAGGCCCTAATCTGGTTCTGGCACGGCACGCTGAGCCTTTGGTTAATTCCTCTTCCTGGTGGGAAATGAGAGTTAAATTTGCCCGTCCAGACACCTCCAGCTAGTCTGTCATTGGTTCTCCCTATTCCTGTTCATCTTCCACAGAAATTGCAAACTGGGCCAAACAGGAGGTTAAAGGCACTGACTCTCCAAGTCGGGAGAGTGTTAGTAAAGCGTCTGGAATGTTGCACCCGAGTACCAGGGGACGAAAACTGACACATATTGGAACACGTCTCCCGATCACACGGTTGATCATACTCTGGGTTCCACATGCATGTTTTAGCTGAAGGAAGAATACCTTAAACCTGGAGAGTTGAGACCCGTGGAATGGGTACCATGCAATATGACTTCAAAGGGTCTTCATTTGCTCACCGAACCTCTCCAATCCTATCACTGCTGCGTTTATGCCCCTGTACACACACTTGATTCTCTTTCAGAGACATAGCAATCCATAGGTTTTAAGATACTTCCTAGTCAGGTACACTCTTAGGCGTTTAATATGGGGTGTTGAGTCCATTTCGTTGAGCAAGGAGTAGCTCTTGTCTATTCCATATTTGGCTTAAGGAACTTTATCTGTGCTCATTTCAATCTCTGGTTTTATGCAGCACCCCATCTCACCTTTCCCCTTAAGCAAGCATAAGTTGGTTTTCTAAATTTGAGACCCTGTTCTGTTTTGTAATTCAGTTCCTGTGTAGCCAAGTTTACATTCCGTGTATTAGTGATATCTTATGATGTTTCTTTTTCTGTGTGACTTATTTCAGTTAGAATCATCGTACCTGAATCCACTCATTATGCTGCTACGGGCCTGAGGACATAGATTTCATTGCTGAGTGATACTGCATTGTACGTAAGTACCACAACTTCTTTATCCATTTTTCACTTTCTGAGATATTGAACTTGTACCGTAAACCAGGTTCTTGTAAACAGAGCCGTCCCAACCTTTGGGGTGGCTGTGTCTTTTGATTTTAATTTCCCTAAGCTATAGGACCATAAGTGGAAGTGCCCTAGGCTCTGTTGCTTTGTTTTTTAGATGTTTCAGGAAACACCATACACTTCTCCCGAGTGGCTGTTGGCAATTGACATCCCGCCCATCAGCATAACAAGGCTCCCAGTTCTCCATGGCCTGTCCTGCCTTTCTGGATTTTACACTTTTTTCAGATGGCCCTTTTGACCGGGGGGAAGTGAGACTTCATTGTAGTGCAGATTTCCTTTGCAACCTTGCTTGGTTGGCCAAAAAGGGCGTATGCGTTTTTTCCTGAATATATTCAGGAAAAAACGCATACGCCCTTTTTGGCCAAGTGCATCATTGTGGACGTTCTGCCTCTTTTCCTATGCTTTCAATGCAATTCCAGTCTACCTCCTGAAATCGGTTTCCTGCAATTCTGCCCCGCTTTCAAGTCCTCTTGGCAGCCTTACTTCAGTATATTTTTGGACGATAGCTGTCATTTATAACTCTGCAGGTTTGTGAATTACAGTGCCCCTGAGCTCCTTTCTTCAACTCGCTTTCTCGTGAGCTGGCCGCAACACCGCAGGATGGCTTCAGGCCCTAATCTGGTTCCGGCACGGCACGCTGAGCCTTTGGTTAATTCCTCTTCCTGGTGGGAAATGAGAGTTAAATTTGCCCGTCCAGACACCTCCAGCTAGTCTGTCATTGGTTCTCCCTATTCCTGTTCATCTTCCGCAGAAATTGCAAACTGGGCCAAACAGGAGGTTAAAGGCACTGACTCTCCAAGTCGGGAGAGTGTTAGTAAAGCGTCTGGAATGTTGCACCCGAGTACCAGGGGACGAAAACTGACACATATTGGAACACGTCTCCCGATCACACGGTTGATCATACTCTGGGTTCCACATGCATGTTTTAGCTGAAGGAAGAATACCTTCAACCTGGAGAGTTGAGACCCGTGGAATGGGTACCATGCAATATGACTTCAAAGGGTCTTCATTTGCTCACCGAACCTCTCCAATCCTATCACTGCTGCGTTTATGCCCCTGTACACACACTTGATTCTCTTTCAGAGACATAGCAATCCATAGGTTTTAAGATACTTCCTAGTCAGGTACACTCTTAGGCATTTAATATGGGGTGTTGAGTCCATTTCGTTGAGCAAGGAGTAGCTCTTGTCTATTCCATATTTGGCTTAAGGAACTTTATCTGTGCTCATTTCAATCTCTGGTTTTATGCAGCACCCCAACTCACCTTTCCCCTTAAGCAAGCATAAGTTGGTTTTCTAAATTTGAGACCCTGTTCTGTTTTGTAATTCAGTTCCTGTGTAGCGAAGGTTACATTCCGTGTATTAGTGATATCTTATGATGTTTCTTTTTCTGTGTTACTTATTTCAGTTAGAATCATCGTACCTGAATCCACTCATTATGCTGCTACGGGCCTGATGACATAGATTTCATTGCTGAGTGATACTGCATTGTACGTAAGTACCACAACTTCTTTATCCATTTTTCACTTTCTGCGATATTGAACTTGTACCGTAAACCAGGTTCTTGTAAACAGAGCCGTCCCAACCTTTGGGGTGGCTGTGTCTTTTGATTTTAATTTCCCTAAGCTATAGGACCATAAGTGGAAGTGCCCTAGGCTCTGTTGCTTTGTTTTTTAGATGTTTCAGGAAACACCATACACTTCTCCCGAGTGGCTGTTGGCAATTGACATCCCGCCCATCAGCATAACAAGGCTCCCAGTTCTCCATGGCCTGTCCTGCCTTTCTGGATTTTACACTTTTTTCAGATGGCCCTTTTGACCGGGGGGAAGTGAGACTTCATTGTAGTGCAGATTTCCTTTGCAACCTTGCTTGGTTGGCCAAAAAGGGCGTATGCGTTTTTTCCTGAATATATTCAGGAAAAAACGCATACGCCCTTTTTGGCCAAGTGCATCATTGTGGACGTTCTGCCTCTTTTCCTATGCTTTAAATGCAATTCCAGTCTACCTCCTGAAATCGGTTTCCTGCAATTCTGCCCCGATTTCAAGTCCTCTTGGAAGCCTTACTTCAGTATATTTTTGGACGATAGCTGTCATTTATAACTCTGCAGGTTTGTGAATTACAGTGCCCCTGAGCTCCTTTCTTCAACTCGCTTTCTCGTGAGCTGGCCGCAACACCGCAGGATTGCTTCAGGCCCTAATCTGGTTCCGGCACGGCACGCTGAGCCTTTGGTTAATTCCTCTTCCTGGTGGGAAATGAGAGTTAAATTTGCCCATCCAGACACCTCCATCTGGTCTCTCATTGGTTCTCCCTATTCCTGTTCATCTTCCGCAGAAATTGCAAACTGGGCCAAACAGGAGGTTAAAGGCACTGACTCTCCAAGTCGGGAGAGTGTTAGTAAAGCGTCTGGAATGTTGCACCCGAGTACCAGGGGACGAAAACTGACACATATTGGAACACGTCTCCCGATCACACGGTTGATCATACTCTGGGTTCCACATGCATGTTTTAGCTGAAGGAAGAATACCTTAAACCTGGAGAGTTGAGACCCGTGGAATGGGTACCATGCAATATGACTTCAAAGGGTCTTCATTTGCTCACCGAAACTCTCCAATCCTATCACTGCTGCGTTTATGCCCCTGTACACACACTTGATTCTCTTTCGGAGACATAGCAATCCATAGGTTTTAAGATACTTCCTAGTCAGGTACACTCTTAGGCATTTAATATGGGGTGTTGAGTCCATTTCGTTGAGCAAGGAGTAGCTCTTGTCTATTCCATATTTGGCTTAAGGAACTTTATCTGTGCTCATTTCAATCTCTGGTTTTATGCAGCACCCCAACTCACCTTTCTCCTTAAGCAAGCATAAGTTGGGTTTCTAAATTTGAGACCCTGTTCTGTTTTGTAATTCAGTTCCTGTGTCGCCAAGGTTACATTCCGTGTATTAGTGATATCTTATGATGTTTCTTTTCCTGTGTGACTTATTTCAGTTAGAATCATCGTACCTGAATCCACTCATTATGCTGCTACGGGCCTGATGACATAGATTTCATTGCTGAGTGATATTGCATTGTACGTAAGTACCACAACTTCTTTATCCATTTTTCACTTTCTGCGATATTGAACTTGTACCGTAAACCAGGTTCTTGTAAACAGAGCCGTCCCAACTTTTGGGGTGGCTGTGTCTTTTTGATTTTAATTTCCCTAAGCTATAGGACCATAAGTGGAAGTGCCCTAGGCTCTGTTGCTTTGTTTTTTAGATGTTTCAGGAAACACCATACACTTCTCCCGAGTGGCTGTTGGCAATTGACATCCCGCCCATCAGCATAACAAGGCTCCCAGTTCTCCATGGCCTGTCCTGCCTTTCTGGATTTTACACTTTTTTCAGATGGCCCTTTTGACCGGGGGGAAGTGAGACTTCATTGTAGTGCAGATTTCCTTTGCAAGCTTGCTTGGTTGGCCAAAAAGGGCGTATGCGTTTTTTCCTGAATATATTCAGGAAAAAACGCATACGCCCTTTTTGGCCAAGTGCATCATTGTGGACGTTCTGCCTCTTTTCCTATGCTTTCAATGCAATTCCAGTCTACCTCCTGAAATCGGTTTCCTGCAATTCTGCCCCGCTTTCAAATCCTCTTGGCAGCCTTACTTCAGTATATTTTTGGACGATAGCTGTCATTTATAACTCTGCAGGTTTGTGAATTACAGTGCCCCTGAGCTCCTTTCTTCAACTGGCTTTCTCGTGAGCTGGCCGCAACACCGCAGGATGGCTTCAGGCCCTAATCTGGTTCCGGCACGGCACGCTGAGCCTTTGGTTAATTCCTCTTCCTGGTGGGAAATGAGAGTTAAATTTGCCCGTCCAGACACCTCCAGCTAGTCTGTCATTGGTTCTCCCTATTCCTGTTCATCTTCCGCAGAAATTGCAAACTGGGCCAAACAGGAGGTTAAAGGCACTGACTCTCCAAGTCGGGAGAGTGTTAGTAAAGCGTCTGGAATGTTGCACCCGAGTACCAGGGGACGAAAACTGAGACATATTGGAACACGTCTCCCGATCACACGGTTGATCATACTCTGGGTTCCACATGCATGTTTTAGCTGAAGGAAGAATACCTTCAACCTGGAGAGTTGAGACCCGTGGAATGGGTACCATGCAATATGACTTCAAAGGGTCTTCATTTGCTCACCGAACCTCTCCAATCCTATCACTGCTGCGTTAATGCCCCTGTACACACGCTTGATTCTCTTTCAGAGACATAGCAATCCATAGGTTTTAAGATACTTCCTAGTCAGGTATATTCTTAGGTGTTTAATATGGGGTGTTGAATCCATTTCGTTGAGCAAGGAGTAGCTCTTGTCTATTCCATATTTGGCTTAAGGAACTTTATCTGTGCTCATTTCAATCTCTGGTTTTATGCAGCACCCCAACTCACCTTTCCCCTTAAGCAAGCATAAGTTGGTTTTCTAAATTTGAGACCCTGTTCTGTTTTGTAATTCAGTTCCTGTGTAGCCAAGTTTACATTCCGTGTATTAGTGATATCTTATGATGTTTCTTTTTCTGTGTGACTTATTTCAGTTAGAATCATCGTACCTGAATCCACTCATTATGCTGCTATGGGCCTGATGACATAGATTTCATTGCTGAGTGATACTGCATTGTACGTAAGTACCACAACTTCTTTATCCATTTTTCACTTTCGGCGATATTGAACTTGTACCGTAAACCAGGTTCTTGTAAACAGAGCCAACCCAACCTTTGGGGTGGCTGTGTCTTTTGATTTTAATTTCCCTAAGCTATAGGACCATAAGTGGAAGTGCCCTAGGCTCTGTTGCTTTGTTTTTTAGATGTTTCAGGAAACACCATACACTTCTCCCGAGTGGCTGTTGGCAATTGACATCCCGCCCATCAGCATAACAAGGCTCCCAGTTCTCCATGGCCTGTCCTGCCTTTCTGGATTTTACACTTTTTTCAGATGGCCCTTTTGACCGGGGGGAAGTGAGACTTCATTGTAGTGCAGATTTCCTTTGCAACCTTGCTTGGATGGCCAAAAAGGGCGTATGCGTTTTTTCCTGAATATATTCAGGAAAAAACGCATACGCCCTTTTTGGCCAAGTGCATCATTGTGGACGTTCTGCCTCTTTTCCTATGCTTTAAATGCAATTCCAGTCTACCTCCTGAAATCGGTTTCCTGCAATTCTGCCCCGCTTTCAAGTCCTCTTGGCAGCCTTACTTCAGTATATATTTGGACGATAGCTGTCATTTATACCTCTGCAGTTTTGTGAATTACAGTGCCCCTGAGCTCCTTTCTTCAACTCGCTTTCTCGTGAGCTGGCCGCAACACCGCAGGATGGCTTCAGGCCCTAATCTGGTTCCGGCACGGCACGCTGAGCCTTTGGTTAATTCCTCTTCCTGGTGAGAAATGAGAGTTAAATTTGCCCGTCCACACACCTCCAGCTAGTCTGTCATTGGTTCTCCCTATTCCTGTTCATCTTCCGCAGAAATTGCAAACTGGGCCAAACAGGAGGTTAAAGGCACTGACTCTCCAAGTCGGGAGAGTGTTAGTAAAGCGTCTGGAATGTTGCACCCGAGTACCAGGGGACGAAAACTGACACATATTGGAACACGTCTCCCGATCACACGGTTGATCATACTCTGGGTTCCACATGCATGTTTTAGCTGAAGGAAGAATACCTTAAACCTGGAGAGTTGAGACCCGTGGAATGGGTACCATGCAATATGACTTCAAAGGGTCTTCATTTGCTCACCGAACCTCTCCAATCCTATCACTGCTGCGTTTATGCCCCTGTACACACGCTTGATTCTCTTTCGGAGACATAGCAGTCCATAGGTTTTAAGATACTTCCTAGTCAGGTACATACTTAGGCGTTTAATATGGGGTGTTGAGTCCATTTCGTTGAGCAAGGAGTAGATCTTGTCTATTCCATATTTGGCTTAAGGAACTTTATCTGTGCTCATTTCAATCTCTGGTTTTATGCAGCACCCCAACTCACCTTTCCCCTTAAGCAAGCATAAGTTGGTTTTCTAAATTTGAGACCCTGTTCTGTTTTGGAATTCAGTTCCTGTGTAGCCAAGTTTACATTCCGTGTAGTAGTGATAACTTATGATGTTTCTTTTTCTGTGTGACTTATTTCAGTTAGAATCATCGTACCTGAATCCACTCATTATGCTGCTACGGGCCTGATGACATAGATTTCATTGCTGCGTGATACTGCATTGTACGTAAGTACCACAACTTCTTTATCCATTTTTCACTTTCTGCGATATTGAACTTGTACCGTAAATCAGGTTCTTGTAAACAGAGCCGTCCCAACCTTTGGGGTGGCTGTGTCTTTTGATTTTAATTTCCCTAAGCTATAGGACCATAAGTGGAAGTGCCCTAGGCTCTGTTGCTTTGTTTTTTAGATGTTACAGGAAACACCATACACTTCTCCCCAGTGGCTGTTGGCAATTTACATCCCGCCCATCAGCATAACAAGGCTCCCAGTTCTCCATGGCCTGTCCTGCCTTTCTGGATTTTACACTTTTTTCAGATGGCCCTTTTGACCGGGGGGAAGTGAGACTTCATTGTAGTGCAGATTTCCTTTGCAAGCTTGCTTGGTTGGCCAAAAAGGGCGTATGCGTTTTTTCCTGAATATATTCAGGAAAAAACGCATACGCCCTTTTTGGCCAAGTGCATCATTGTGGACGTTCTGCCTCTTTTCCTATGCTTTAAATGCAATTCCAGTCTACCTCCTGAAATCGGTTTCCTGCAATTCTGCCCCGCTTTCAAGTCCTCTTGGCAGCCTTACTTCAGTATATTTTTGGACGATAGCTGTCATTTATAACTCTGCAGGTTTGTGGATTACAGTGCCCCTGAGCTCCTTTCTTCAACTCGATTTCTTGTAAGCTGGCCGCAACACCGCAGGATTGCTTCAGGCCCTAATCTGGTTCCGGCACGGCACGCTGAGCCTTTGGTTAATTCCTCTTCCTGGTGGGAAATGAGAGTTAAATTTGCCCGTCCAGACACCTCCAGCTGGTCTCTCAATGATTCTCCCTATTCCTGTTCATCTTTCACAGAAATTGCAAACTGGGCCAAACAGGAGGTTTAAGGCGCTGACTCTCCAAGTCGGGAGAGGGTTAGTAAAGCGTCTGGCATGTTGCACCCGAGTACCAGGGAACGAAAAGTGAGACACATTTGAACATGTTTCTCGATCACATGTTGGATCATACTCTGGGCTCCACATGCATGTTTTAGCTGAAGGAAGTATCCCTTAAACCTGGAGAGTTGAGACCCATGGAATGGGTACCATGCAATATGACTTCAAAGGTCTTCATTTGCTCACCGAACCTCACCAATCTTATGAGCCCCAAGTGTCCAGCCTTATGTGTCATCCAGCTCTGGGTGTAGATGTGGTAAATGCAGTTTGCATCAGAAGCCTTGAATGAATTACTTAAGTATTTCTCTCTATTTCACTGTCATTGTGTTTTGTTTAAGAAATTTATTTTTATTATGGGATTTACCTGATTTTCACTGCTTTAATGCCGCTGTACACACTCTTGATTCTCTTACAGAGATATATAAATCCATAGGTTTTATGATTCTTACTAGTCAGGTATATTCCTAGGCGTTGAGTATGGGGTGTTGAGTCCATTTCGTTGAGCAAGGAGTAGCTCTTGTCTATTCCATATTTGGCTTAAGGAACTTTATCTGTGCTCATTTCAATCTCTGGTTTTATGCAGCACCCCAACTCACCTTTCCCCTTAAGCAAGCATAAGTTGGGTTTCTAAATTTGAGACCCTGTTCTGTTTTGGAATTCAGTTCCTGTGTAGCCAAGTTTACATTCCGTGTATTAGTGATACCTTATGATGTTTCTTTTTCTGTGTGACTTATTTCAGTTAGATTCATCGTACTTAGTCCACTCATTATGCTGCTACGGGCCTGATGACATAGATTTCATTGCTGAGTGATATTGCATTGTACGTAAGTACCACAACTTCTTTATCCATTTTTCACTTTCTGCGATATTGAACTTGTACCGTATATGAGGTTCTTGTAAACAGAGCCATCCCAAACTTTGGGGTGGCTGTGTCTTTTTGATTTTAATTGCCCTAAACTATAGTACCATAAGTGGAAGTGCCCTAGGCTCTGTTGCTTTGTTTTTTAGATGTTTCAGGAAACACCAAACACTTCTCCAGAGTGGCTGTTGGCAATTTACATCCTGCCCATCAGCATAAGATGGCTCCCAGTTCTCCATGGCCTGTCATGCCTTTATGGATTTTACACTTTTTTCAGATGGCCCTTTTGACCAGGGGGAATTGAGACTTCATTGTAGTGCAGATTTCCTTTGCAAGCTTGCTTGGTTGGCCAAAAAGGGCGTATGCGTTTTTTCCTGAATATATTCAGGAAAAAACACATACGCCCTTTTTGGGCAAGTCAGGTTTTTGAATTGCAGTGGCCCTTAGCTCCATTTTTCAGCTCTTAGTTTTGTGATCTTGCCCCATAACCACAGGATTCCTTGAAGCCCTATTCTTCTTCTGGGGCACCTTGCTGTGCCTTTGCTTCATTCTTCTTACTGATGTGAAATTAGAGTGACATGTGCCCATTGAAACCGCTACAGCTAGTTTCTCACTGGTTCCCCCTATTCCCATTCATCCTCCGCACTAACTGAAGACTGTGCGATACCAGAACTTAAAGGCATTGACTCTCCATGTGGGGATGTTGTTAGTAAAGCGGCTGGAATGTCGATCCGGAGCCCCAGGAGAGGAAAAATGTGGTGCGTTTTAGAAACCTTTCCCGATCATATGGTATACCAGTCGCTGGGTTTCCCAAGCATGGTTTAGCTGTAGGAAGATTCCCTTCAACCTGGAGTGTTGGGACCCTTGGAATGAGTAGCATGAAGTATTGCATTAAACTTTCGGCAGTTGCTCACCGAAGCTCACCAATCCTCTCAGCCCCAAGTGTCCAGCCTTATGTCTTATCCAGCTGTGGGTTTATATGTGGTCAATCCAGGTTGCATCACAGCCCCTGAGCGAATTTTGTAAGAATTTTTCTCTCTTTCATTGTTTCTGCGTTTTGTTTTTAAAATTTATTTCTATAATGGGGTTTAGCTCATTTTCACTGCTGTGTTTGTGCCGCTCTGCACACACTTGATTCCCTTATGGAGATATATCAATACATGGGTTTTAAGATTCTTATTACTCAGATATATTTCTCTGCGGTGTATAGGGTGTGTTGAGGCCAGTTCATTGAGCAAGGTGTAGATCTTGTCTAATACCTATTTGGTTTCTTGAACGGTATCTGTGCTAATTTCAAACTCTGGTTTTATGCATCACCCCACCTCTCCTTTCCCCTTAAGCTGACATAAGTGTGTTTTCTAAATGTGAGACACTGTTCTGTTCTGTAATTCATTTCTTGTGCAGCCATATTTACCCTCCCTCTATAAGTGATATCTTATGATATGTTTCTTTTTCTGTTTGACTTATTTCAAGTAGTATTATCGGACCTAAATCCACTCTTTATCCTTCTACTAGCCTTATTACATTGATTTCATGGTGAAGAGATATTCCATTGTACGTAAGTACCACATCTTCTTTATCCATTGTTCTCTTTCCTGGGATATTTAAGGTGTACTGAAGTTGAGGTTCTTGTAAACAGAGTAGCCCTAAACTGTGGTGTGCTTGTGTCTTGTTGATTTTTAGACTTCCCTAGATATACTCCCATGATTGGAAGTGTCCTATGCTCTGTAGCTCTGTTTTTAGATGATTTAGGAACCACCATACACTTCTCCAGAGTGGCTCTCGGCAGTTCACACACTGCCCATCAGCGTATAAAGGCTCCCTGTTCTCCATGGCCTGTCCTGCATTTCTGGTTTTTACAATTTTTTAGGATGGCCCCTTTGACCGGTGGGAAATGAGACTTCTTTGTTGTGCACATTTGCATTGCTTGCTTGCTTCGTTGCCCATAAAGTGCGTATGCGTTTTTTCCTGGATATAATCAGGAAAACTCGCATACGCCCTTTTGGGCCAACTGCATCATTGTCGAAATTCTGCCGCTTTTCATGAGCGTTAAAGACGAGTCCAATCTATCTCTTGAAATCTGTTTCTTGCAATTCTGTCTTGCATTCAGATCCTCTTCTTTGCCTTACCTCAACATATTTTTGGACGTTAGTTTTCATTTATAACTCTGCAGGTTTGTGAATTGCAGTGACCCTGAGCTCCATGTTTTAAGTTGCTCTTTTGTGAGCTGGCCTCAAACGCGCAGGATTGCTTCAGGCCCTATTTTGGCTCCGGCGAGGCAGGCTGAGCCTTTTTTTAATTCTTATTCTTAATGGGAAATTAGAGTGATATGTGCCCGTCCAAACCCCTACAACTCTTCTCTCATTGGTTCCCCCTCTTCCCGTTCATCCTCCTCACAATTTGCAAAATGTGTGAAACAGAAGTTTAAATGTGCTGATTCTCCAAGTGGGGAGCTTCTAAGTAACGTGGCTGGAATGGTGAACAGGAGCACCAGGAGAGGATAAATGAGTTGCATTTTAGACACATCTCCCGATCACATGGTGTACAGTCCTCTGGGTTTTCCATGCATGTTTTAGCTGTAGGAAGAGCCCTTGAACCTGCAGATTTGGGACCCATTGAATGGGTACCAGGTAGTATTACTTTAAAGGGTGTGCATTTCCTCACCCAACCTCACATTTCTCTTAGCGCAAACAGTTTCCAGCCTTATGTCTCATCCTGCTGTGGGTCTAGATGTGTTCAATCCATGTTGCATCACCGTCCCTGAGGAAAAGTTGTAAGAGGTTTTCTCTGTCTCTCTGTCGTTTATTTTTTTCAATTTATTACTATATTGGTTACAGCTGATTTTCAAAGCTCTGTTTCTTGCTGCTGTACATCCACTTGATTCACGTACAGAGAGACATCAATAAATTCTTTTTCAGATTCTTACCAGTCGTATATATTCTTTTCCGGTGACTTGAGTGTGCTGAGTGCAGTTCTTTTAGCTACCGTGTAGGCCTTGTTGATTATCAGTTTGGTATTTGGAATGGTATCTTTGCTAATTTCAACCTCCTGGATGATGCCTCACCCCTCCCCACCTTTCCCGTTTAGCAGCCTTATGCGTGTTTTCTACATATTTGACTATGTTTTTGTTTTGTAATTTATTTCATGTGTAGCCATTTTGGATTCCACCTTTAAGTGATATCTTATGATATGTGTCTTCTTCTTTTTGAATTCTGTCACTTAGAATGATCATACGTAACTCCTCCGGAGTTGTTACAGCTGGCCATATTTCATTGATTTCCAGGCTGAATAATATTCCACTCTACCTAAGTACCACATCTCTATCCATTTTTTCCCTCCAGAGACATTTAAGTTATATCCTAGTCGAGGATCTTTTAAACAGAGAGGGGGTAAACATTGGGGTGCCTGTGTCCTCTCGATTTTTGTTTTTCCCAAGATATACGCCCATGAGTGCAAGTGCCCTATGCTCTGTAGCTCATTGTTTAGATGCTTTAGTAGACACAATACACTTCTCCAGAATGGCCGTTGGCAATATACATTTCCACTATAAGTCTCACAGGGCTCCCTCTTCTCCTTGCCCTGTCCTGCATTTCTGTTGTTTACGCTTTATGAGGATGGCTCTTCTGACTGATGCGAAGTGATGTCTTTTGTAGTATTGACTTCCAGTGCCCACCTGTTTGGTTGGCTAAAAAGGTGTACGCTCTTTTCTTGAATATATACACAAAAAAAACGCGTACACCCTTTTTGGCCAACTGCAATGTTGGCAATGTTCAGCTCCTTTTCTTGTGCTTAACGGCGAGTCCTTTCTACCTCCTCAAATCCCTTTCCTGCCATTCTCCCTTGCTTACAAGTCCTTTTCTCTGACTTTCCTCAAGACATTTTTCAGTGATGGATATTTTCAACTCTGCAGTTTTGTGAATTTTACTGCCCCTGAGTTCTATTGTTCAACTTGTGTTTATGGGAACTGGCCACAAAGCAGCGGGATTTCCTCAAGCCCTATACTGTTTCCATGGGCAACCCTAGCCTTTGGTCAATTCGTCTTCCTGATTGGAAATTAGAGTGACATGTGCCTGTCTGAACACGTAGGACTTGTCTCTCATTGTTCCTCATCCTTCCGCTTCATCCTCTGGACAAATTCCAAACTGTACGCAACAGGATGTTGACAGTGCTGACATCTCCAAGTGGGGAGACTGTTAGTAAAGACGCTGGAGGGGTGAACCCGAGCACCAGGAGATGAGGAGATGAGATGCCTTTTCCAAACTCTTCCCGATCAGACGGTATACCATCCTCTGGGTGTGACAGACATGTTTTAGCAGTAGGAAGAGTCCCATTCATGTAAGGAGAACACCAGGGCTTTTTCAAAATCAGTGTCTCCCCGAAACCCAAACTGGGGAATTTTTTAAGCTACGGCTACACATATGTTCATTAAGGGCCTTGGGAAGTAGGCAGAGTCCAAACTTTAGATGATTGAAGTCTTCAGGGTCAGAAGCACTCACCACCAGCTTCCCTTAGGTTACACTTTAACTGTCATTGATAGATGATGTCAATAAAAATATCTATTCTTTTTCAGATTATTTCCCCTTATAGGTTATTGCAAAATGTTGAGTGTAGTTCCCTGTGCTATACAGTAGTTCCTTGTTGATGATCTATTTTATACATAGCAGTGTGTATGTGTTAATCCCAAACTGTTAATTTATCCCTCCTCCCACCTTTCCCCTTTGGTAATAATAAATTATAAGATTTTATACTTCTCAGAAATGGGGGAGCTGAAAGAGAGGTATCATTTTCAATGGAAAAGCATTTAAAACAAGATTGAAGGTTTAACCAAGATTATTAGATGTACATCCTTGGAAAGAAATCACTTCATTTCTCTAATATTGAGCTGACAAATAAGACAAACCTTTTCACTGAACTTGCTTATAATAAAGTGATGGAAATATCCAATGGAAGTGTTAGAAACATCTTATTTTACCCGAGCCTTATACACTGTTCTATGTTAACTACACTTTGGCTCACACATCTGTTCATTGAGGTTACAATAGTCTCAATTTCTGTTACTGATCCTCCAGAGTGGACCCCAACAAGTGTCCCCCTGCCCAGTGTCATTGGGGCCAACAGATCGAGACTGAGTGTGGTTCACAAGCAAAGGAAACTTTATATTTTGATCAGAGAATGGAGAGGTGAGAGCATGTACTACCCCGTGGGCTGTGGGCTGGGCTGCTGTGTAGAGATCCTGTCAGAGTCAGTGGGAGGGAGGGGGCGGAGCTCTCGAGGGCCGGGTTGGCTGTAGCTCAGGCTCTATATCGCGGAGTCTGCACTGGGCCCCAGGAGCTGAGGTGTCGACCCAGCCATTCTGCACTAGGAAATCTGGTCTGAAGTGCCGGGTGTGGAACCTCTGCATGCGGGACCCTAGGAGCACGTGAAATTAGACAAAGCACAAAGGATAAAAAAGGTTAGACTTGACTTTATTGCCCAGATTCTATTTTTATCTCCCAGGGATTTTTAATGGGCTTTGCTGGGGACAAACCCCCCCTCTGCCTTTTGTCCCGTTCCTCATTCTTGGAGTGCTGAGGGTGCAGACCGTTCTTCTGTAACTGCTGAGTGCTGAGTTGGGAGCCCTCATACCCTGGGGCGAGGGTCAGAGCTTCTCCCCAGCAGCCTCCAGGTGACGTTGATTGTCCCCAGGCCCCCTGCCTCCCTGCTCGTCCACCTGAGCACCAGCATTGGAAGTGTTATAGATTCTAATGACCTTTAAGGGTCCAGGAAAGAGATGTGCAGAGACGCTGTGGGGGCCGGTTTCACCCCGCCCCACATTTGTTCGGCCACCTTAGGCCGACCGTTTCTGCCAGCCTAGATGCTCTGACCAGTAGTCTGCGCTTTCTTCAATTAGGCCCCTGAATTAACGTACAAACAGCACCAGGTGTCAGAGCCCTGCCCGCTCAACTCCCAGACAGTCCAGGGTCAGTGGTGATCAAGGACCATGATGGCCACTGAGTCAACAGCCTTTTGAAGTAAACAAGAGTCCAGCCGGTCTTACTGGCCACCATCATCACGGTGTCTGTAGGCTTTTCTATGGTGACAGTGTGATATACGGTTCCCCCGCCAAGATTATTAGCTCCCCTCTGGGTGCAGTAAGTCCTGCAAGCAGTAGTCTACTCTTTTGGGACACACTCTTGTTGTTTTATGAGAGAAACTCCAGGTCAAGTGATGTTCACACGAGTCGTCATGGTGCCCTGTTGCCCCCGGTTATCTCTCTGGATGTTGGAGTTGGAGGGCCTCCTCACTCGAGGTCGGTGTGCCCACGGAGCGAACCCTGCAACTTCAGGGCATGGTTGGTGGTTAGGATCACCACGTGGGGTCCTTTTCCCTTAGGAGGGAGGTGGCCTTTTGGGCTGCTGATTTCCAGGGTTTTAGATACCGCCAGTATCTTGGCCAGATGTGGCAGTGGGCCAAGCCCCTTGGTGACCATAGTTTATCCTACCTGGATGGCATTCTTGCATTGTTCCATTTCAAGTGGTCCCAGGTTTTGCACTAATTCTCCAATGGCGATTCACCTTTCACCGGGAATGTAAAGGTCAAAGGGTTTAGCTAAATTAGGGAGTTCCAGGGCAAGGGTCTGAATTGACTGCTCTTTCCATTCTTGAAAGGCCACTTCTGGATTCTATTCAAAAGGATCATCATCTTTTCCTTTCAGTGTTTCATATAGAGGCCCAGCTAGTAGACTGTAGTTAGGGATCCAGAAGCAGCAAACCCTGGCCTCCCCAGGAACCCCTAAGCTGTCTTCTAGTTTTAGAAAGGGGTAAGGCTGAAAATGGTTTCTTCCCTTTCCTGGGATGGACTTCTCCAACCTTCTGTGAGAATGAAGCCCAGGCAGGTCACGGCAGTCTGTGATATTTGAGCTTTTTCTTGGACAACTTCTATCCTTTATTGGCTTGGTAGTTCAGAGGCCTCCTTAGTAGGGCTGGCGATCAGAATGTCGTCTGCATATTGAAGGAGGGTTTCCTTTTCCAGAGGTAGAACTTTTAGGTCTTTAGCTAAGCTTTCCCCAAAGATGGGGTGGGAATTTTTGCACCCTTGGGGCCAGACGGCCCGGAAGTATTGTTTTAGTTGTATGTTGAGTCCTGCCACTCACAAGCCAAAATTTCTTGTGACTCTGGGACTAATGGAATACAAAAGAAGGCATCATTGAAGACTAATACAGAATACCATGTCCTGGTGGTTGGTAGAATGACCAGCAGGGTGTAGGAATTAGGAGCAACTGGAGGTATATCCTCGGTGGCTTCACTGACTGTCCTGACATCCTTTACCAGGTCCCCAGCAGCCCATGGGGCTCTCGTGGTCAGACCAATCCCAGAATATGGAGCTCACCTGGGCAGGTACCCCACCCCCACCCCAGCCCACAGGGCTCTCGTGGTCAGGCCCCTCCCAGGATACAGAGCTACCCTTGCAGGTACCGTGGCAGGGCTGGGCACACAGGAACCGTGCACATAGCCCTCATTGCAGAGCACCCCCAGCTCACCTGTCGCTCAGAGCTGACACAGAGCACCTCAGAGCAGGACTTGAACTAACAAACAGCAGCTGCGACAGGTCTGTGACCCTGGGCATCACTCCGTGAGGCCTCCCTCCACCTGGTCTTCCAGAGACTTCCACTGCACCCGGGGCACCAGGCCTCTGTCTCCAACCACCACCCACCCCTCCTCTCCCTGACTCCTGGGTTCCTCTCATTAGGAGAGGGTTTTCTTGAAGTTGTCTCCCACTCATGGGCCAGATAAAATGATTAGAAAACAAGCCAAAGCTGCAGCCCCTTGTCTATCCTGACTCTCAGGAGCCCACACCTGTTCCTTGGACCTGGCCGGTTCAGCAAGTTCCATTTTCTGCAACTGTGAGCCCCTGAGGGGTGATGATTGGCTGACCTGGGCAGCCTTACCGTGCCGGCCAGCCCTCCCCAGGTGTGCCTGGGTTGAGATCACTATAAATACCACTCCAGGCAGCAAGAGCCCCTGCAGCCGTGCCTGACGCCATTTTCTCTGCCCTGTCAGCAGTCTCGGGGCTGGGCTGGTGGGAGGGAGTGAGAGGCCACGGCTTTGTGGGTGGCCCAGTGTGAGTGGGGCTCTGCTGGACTTTCTGCAGCAGTTGCCAGGCTGCCACCTGCTAAAGAAGAAGATGTGTCACCCATACCTGCTGCTGGAATTTCTCCCTGGGCAGAGGTGAGGAAGGAAAAAAGCAGTGGGGGCAGGGACAGGACGGGTATCTCAGGCAGGGAAATGGAAATCTTCCAGAAGAGCACCCAGGGCCAGGACCATCCTGGCTGGCCTGCAGGCACCAAGTCGGCCGGCATGCTGTCACTCGTGTGGCTCTATGGCCCTCCCTCTAGGCTTTCAAGTCCTTGTCTATATTCAGGTGTTTTACCTGGGATGGGTGGGAATAGTTCAGCAGCAACTGGCCTGGGGCTCAGCTCACGTTTACTCACAGATGCCTCGGCACGGTGCCCCAGCTTTGCAATGAGGACGCTTGTTGCGTGGGGGCTGCTGGCTGAATGGGAGACGATTCCCCACCACTGACCAACTTCAGAATTGTTTACAACTGGAGCAAGTGTCCTGATACGGTTTTCCTCTGTGGAACTGGTGGGTTCTGCGTTTTTTTTTCTCTTTTTCGTTTTGGGTTCAAGGTAGATTTTATTCCTCTTTTTTGTATTTACAGATATAAGCATGGAAATAATTTATTCATATAAATACATGTATGTGAAGGGAATAATTGTTTTTTCTATTTTTTAAATTTTATTTCTTTTTAATTTTGAATTTTATTTTATATTTTTATACAGCAGGTTCTTATTGGTTATCTATTTTATACATATAAATGTATACATGCCAATCCCAGTCTCTCAACTCCTCCCACCACCCCCCCCAACAGCTTTCCCCCCTTGTTGTCCATACGTTTGTTGTCTACATCTGTTGCTCAATTTATGCCTTGCAAAATGGTTAATCTGTACAGGTTTTCTAGGTTCCACATATATGCATGAATATACAAGATTTGTTTTTCTCTTTCTGACTTACTTCACTCTGTATGACAGTCTCTAGATGCATCGACGTCTCTACAAATGACCCAATTTCATTCCTTTTCATGGCTTAGTAATATTGCATTTTATATATGTACCACGGCTTTATGCATTCGTCTGTCTGTGGGCATTTAGGTTGCTTCCATTACCTCGATATTGTAAATAGTGATGCAATGAACATTGCGGTGAATGTCTCTTTTTGATTTATGGTTTTGTCTGGGTATATGTCCAGTACTGGGATTGCTGTATCATATGGTAATTCTATTGTTAGTTTCTTAAGAAATTCCATATTGTTCTCCATAGTGACTGTATCAATTTATATTCCCAACAATAGTGGAAGAGGGTTCCTTTTCTCCACACCCTTTCCAGCATTTTTTGCTTGTAGATTTTCTATGATGCCTATTCAACCAGGTGTGAGGTGATACCTCATTGTTGAATCCATTTCGTTGAGCAAGGGGTAGGTCTTGTCTATTCCATATTTGGCTTATGGAACGGTATCTGTGCTAATTTCAAACTCTGGTTTAATGCAGCACCCCAACTCACCTTCCCCCTTAAGCAAGCATAAGTTAGTTTTCTAAACTTGAGACCCTGTTCTGTTTTGTAATTCAGTTCCTGTGTAGCCAAGTTCACATTCCGTGTATTAGTGATACCTTATGATGTTTCTTTTTCTGTGTGACTTATTTCACTTAGAATCATCGTGCCTCAATCCACTCATTATGCTGGTACGGGCCTGGTGACATAGATTTCATTGCTGAGTGGTATTCTGTTGTACATAAGTACCGCAACTTCTTTATCCATTATTTGCTCTCTGGGATATTTAACTTGTGCCGTAGACGAGATTCCAGTAAAAAGAACCGTCCCAACCTTTGGGGTGGCTGTGTCTTTTTGATTTTAATTTCCCTAAGCTATAGGACCATAAGTGGAAGTGCCCTAGGCTCTGTTGCTTTGTTTTTTAGATGTTTCAGGAAACACCATACACTTCTCCCAAGTGGCTGTTGGCAATTGACATCCCGCCCATCAGCATAACAAGGCTCCCAGTTCTCCATGGCCTGTCCTGCCTTTCTGGATTTTACACTTTTTTCAGATGGCCCTTTTGACCGGGGGGAAGTGAGACTTCATTGTAGTGCAGATTTCCTTTGCAAGCTTGCTTGGTTGGCCAAAAGGGGCGTATGCGTTTTTTCCTGAATATATTCAGGAAAAAACGCATACGCCCTTTTTGGCCAAGTGCATCATTGTGGACGTTCTGCCTCTTTTCCTATGCTTTAAATGCAATTCCAGTCTACCTCCTGAAATCGGTTTCCTGCAATTCTGCCCCGCTTTCAAGTCCTCTTGGCAGCCTTACTTCAGTATATTTTTGGACGATAGCTGTCATTTATAACTCTGCAGGTTTGTGAATTGCAGTGACCCTGAGCTCCATGTTTTAAGTTGCTCTTTTGTGAGCTGGCCTCAAACGCGCAGGATTGCTTCAGGCCCTATTTTGGCTCCGGCGAGGCAGGCTGAGCCTTTTTTTTAATTCTTATTCTTAATGGGAAATTAGAGTGATATGTGCCCGTCCAAACCCCTACAACTCTTCTCTCATTGGTTCCCCCTCTTCCCGTTCATCCTCCTCACAATTTGCAAAATGTGTGAAACAGAAGTTTAAATGTGCTGATTCTCCAAGTGGGGAGCTTCTAAGTAACGTGGCTGGAATGGTGAACAGGAGCACCAGGAGAGGATAAATGAGGTGCATTTTAGACACATCTCCCGATCACATGGTGTACAGTCCTCTGGGTTTTCCATGCATGTTTTAGCTGTAGGAAGAGCCCTTGAACCTGCAGATTTGGGACCCATTGAATGGGTACCAGGTAGTATTACTTTAAAGGGTGTGCATTTCCTCACCCAACCTCACATTTCTCTTAGCGCAAACAGTTTCCAGCCTTATGTCTCATCCTGCTGTGGGTCTAGATGTGTTCAATCCATGTTGCATCACCGTCCCTGAGGAAAAGTTGTAAGAGGTTTTCTCTGTCTCTCTGTCGTTTATTTTTTTCAATTTATTACTATATTGGTTACAGCTGATTTTCAAAGCTCTGTTTCTTGCTGCTGTACATCCACTTGATTCACGTACAGAGAGACATCAATAAATTCTTTTTCAGATTCTTACCAGTCGTATATATTCTTTTCCGGTGACTTGAGTGTGCTGAGTGCAGTTCTTTTAGCTACCGTGTAGGCCTTGTTGATTATCAGTTTGGTATTTGGAATGGTATCTTTGCTAATTTCAACCTCCTGGATGATGCCTCACCCCTCCCCACCTTTCCCGTTTAGCAGCCTTATGCGTGTTTTCTACATATTTGACTATGTTTTTGTTTTGTAATTTATTTCATGTGTAGCCATTTTGGATTCCACCTTTAAGTGATATCTTATGATATGTGTCTTCTTCTTTTTGAATTCTGTCACTTAGAATGATCATACGTAACTCCTCCGGAGTTGTTACAGCTGGCCATATTTCATTGATTTCCAGGCTGAATAATATTCCACTCTACCTAAGTACCACATCTCTATCCATTTTTTCCCTCCAGAGACATTTAAGTTATATCCTAGTCGAGGATCTTTTAAACAGAGAGGGGGTAAACATTGGGGTGCCTGTGTCCTCTCGATTTTTGTTTTTCCCAAGATATACGCCCATGAGTGCAAGTGCCCTATGCTCTGTAGCTCATTGTTTAGATGCTTTAGTAGACACAATACACTTCTCCAGAATGGCCGTTGGCAATATACATTTCCACTATAAGTCTCACAGGGCTCCCTCTTCTCCTTGCCCTGTCCTGCATTTCTGTTGTTTACGCTTTATGAGGATGGCTCTTCTGACTGATGCGAAGTGATGTCTTTTGTAGTATTGACTTCCAGTGCCCACCTGTTTGGTTGGCTAAAAAGGTGTACGCTCTTTTCTTGAATATATACACAAAAAAATCGCGTACACCCTTTTTGGCCAACTGCAATGTTGGCAATGTTCAGCTCCTTTTCTTGTGCTTAATGGCGAGTCCTTTCTACCTCCTCAAATCCCTTTCCTGCCATTCTCCCTTGCTTACAAGTCCTTTTCTCTGACTTTCCTCAAGACATTTTTCAGTGATGGATATTTTCAACTCTGCAGTTTTGTGAATTTTACTGCCCCTGAGTTCTATTGTTCAACTTGTGTTTATGGGAACTGGCCACAAAGCAGCGGGATTTCCTCAAGCCCTATACTGTTTCCATGGGCAACCCTAGCCTTTGGTCAATTCGTCTTCCTGATTGGAAATTAGAGTGACATGTGCCTGTCTGAACACGTAGGACTTGTCTCTCATTGTTCCTCATCCTTCCGCTTCATCCTCTGGACAAATTCCAAACTGTACGCAACAGGATGTTGACAGTGCTGACATCTCCAAGTGGGGAGACTGTTAGTAAAGACGCTGGAGGGGTGAACCCGAGCACCAGGAGATGAGGAGATGAGATGCCTTTTCCAAACTCTTCCCGATCAGACGGTATACCATCCTCTGGGTGTGACAGACATGTTTTAGCAGTAGGAAGAGTCCCATTCATGTAAGGAGAACACCAGGGCTTTTTCAAAATCAGTGTCTCCCCGAAACCCAAACTGGGGAATTTTTTAAGCTACGGCTACACATATGTTCATTAAGGGCCTTGGGAAGTAGGCAGAGTCCAAACTTTAGATGATTGAAGTCTTCAGGGTCAGAAGCACTCACCACCAGCTTCCCTTAGGTTACACTTTAACTGTCATTGATAGATGATGTCAATAAAAATATCTATTCTTTTTCAGATTATTTCCCCTTATAGGTTATTGCAAAATGTTGAGTGTAGTTCCCTGTGCTATACAGTAGTTCCTTGTTGATGATCTATTTTATACATAGCAGTGTGTATGTGTTAATCCCAAACTGTTAATTTATCCCTCCTCCCACCTTTCCCCTTTGGTAATAATAAATTATAAGATTTTATACTTCTCAGAAATGGGGGAGCTGAAAGAGAGGTATCATTTTCAATGGAAAAGCATTTAAAACAAGATTGAAGGTTTAACCAAGATTATTAGATGTACATCCTTGGAAAGAAATCACTTCATTTCTCTAATATTGAGCTGACAAATAAGACAAACCTTTTCACTGAACTTGCTTATAATAAAGTGATGGAAATATCCAATGGAAGTGTTAGAAACATCTTATTTTACCCGAGCCTTATACACTGTTCTATGTTAACTACACTTTGGCTCACACATCTGTTCATTGAGGTTACAATAGTCTCAATTTCTGTTACTGATCCTCCAGAGTGGACCCCAACAAGTGTCCCCCTGCCCAGTGTCATTGGGGCCAACAGATCGAGACTGAGTGTGGTTCACAAGCAAAGGAAACTTTATATTTTGATCAGAGAATGGAGAGGTGAGAGCATGTACTACCCCGTGGGCTGTGGGCTGGGCTGCTGTGTAGAGATCCTGTCAGAGTCAGTGGGAGGGAGGGGGCGGAGCTCTCGAGGGCCGGGTTGGCTGTAGCTCAGGCTCTATATCGCGGAGTCTGCACTGGGCCCCAGGAGCTGAGGTGTCGACCCAGCCATTCTGCACTAGGAAATCTGGTCTGAAGTGCCGGGTGTGGAACCTCTGCATGCGGGACCCTAGGAGCACGTGAAATTAGACAAAGCACAAAGGATAAAAAAGGTTAGACTTGACTTTATTGCCCAGATTCTATTTTTATCTCCCAGGGATTTTTAATGGGCTTTGCTGGGGACAAACCCCCCCTCTGCCTTTTGTCCCGTTCCTCATTCTTGGAGTGCTGAGGGTGCAGACCCTTCTTCTGTAACTGCTGAGTGCTGAGTTGGGAGCCCTCATACCCTGGGGCGAGGGTCAGAGCTTCTCCCCAGCAGCCTCCAGGTGACGTTGATTGTCCCCAGGCCCCCTGCCTCCCTGCTCGTCCACCTGAGCACCAGCATTGGAAGTGTTATAGATTCTAATGACCTTCAAGGGTCCAGGAAAGAGATGTGCAGAGACGCTGTGGGGGCCGGTTTCACCCCGCCCCACATTTGTTCGGCCACCTTAGGCCGACCGTTTCTGCCAGCCTAGATGCTCTGACCAGTAGTCTGCGCTTTCTTCAATTAGGCCCCTGAATTAACGTACAAACAGCACCAGGTGTCAGAGCCCTGCCCGCTCAACTCCCAGACAGTCCAGGGTCAGTGGTGATCAAGGACCATGATGGCCACTGAGTCAACAGCCTTTTGAAGTAAACAAGAGTCCAGCCGGTCTTACTGGCCACCATCATCACGGTGTCTGTAGGCTTTTCTATGGTGACAGTGTGATATACGGTTCCCCCGCCAAGATTATTAGCTCCCCTCTGGGTGCAGTAAGTCCGGCAAGCAGTAGTCTACTCTTTTGGGACACACTCTTGTTGTTTTATGAGAGAAACTCCAGGTCAAGTGATGTTCACACGAGTCGTCATGGTGCCCTGTTGCCCCCGGTTATCTCTCTGGATGTTGGAGTTGGAGGGCCTCCTCACTCGAGGTCGGTGTGCCCACGGAGCGAACCCTGCAACTTCAGGGCATGGTTGGTGGTTAGGATCACCACGTGGGGTCCTTTTCCCTTAGGAGGGAGGTGGCCTTTTGGGCTGCTGATTTCCAGGGTTTTAGATACCGCCAGTATCTTGGCCAGATGTGGCAGTGGGCCAAGCCCCTTGGTGACCATAGTTTATCCTACCTGGATGGCATTCTTGCATTGTTCCATTTCAAGTGGTCCCAGGTTTTGCACTAATTCTCCAATGGCGATTCACCTTTCACCGGGAATGTAAAGGTCAAAGGGTTTAGCTAAATTAGGGAGTTCCAGGGCAAGGGTCTGAATTGACTGCTCTTTCCATTCTTGAAAGGCCACTTCTGGATTCTATTCAAAAGGATCATCATCTTTTCCTTTCAGTGTTTCATATAGAGGCCCAGCTAGTAGACTGTAGTTAGGGATCCAGAAGCAGCAAACCCTGGCCTCCCCAGGAACCCCTAAGCTGTCTTCTAGTTTTAGAAAGGGGTAAGGCTGAAAATGGTTTCTTCCCTTTCCTGGGATGGACTTCTCCAACCTTCTGTGAGAATGAAGCCCAGGCAGGTCACGGCAGTCTGTGATATTTGAGCTTTTTCTTGGACAACTTCTATCCTTTATTGGCTTGGTAGTTCAGAGGCCTCCTTAGTAGGGCTGGCGATCAGAATGTCGTCTGCATATTGAAGGAGGGTTTCCTTTTCCAGAGGTAGAACTTTTAGGTCTTTAGCTAAGCTTTCCCCAAAGATGGGGTGGGAATTTTTGCACCCTTGGGGCCAGACGGCCCGGAAGTATTGTTTTAGTTGTATGTTGAGTCCTGCCACTCACAAGCCAAAATTTCTTGTGACTCTGGGACTAATGGAATACAAAAGAAGGCATCATTGAAGACTAATACAGAATACCATGTCCTGGTGGTTGGTAGAATGACCAGCAGGGTGTAGGAATTAGGAGCAACTGGAGGTATATCCTCGGTGGCTTCACTGACTGTCCTGACATCCTTTACCAGGTCCCCAGCAGCCCATGGGGCTCTCGTGGTCAGACCAATCCCAGAATATGGAGCTCACCTGGGCAGGTACCCCACCCCCACCCCAGCCCACAGGGCTCTCGTGGTCAGGCCCCTCCCAGGATACAGAGCTACCCTTGCAGGTACCGTGGCAGGGCTGGGCACACAGGAACCGTGCACATAGCCCTCATTGCAGAGCACCCCCAGCTCACCTGTCGCTCAGAGCTGACACAGAGCACCTCAGAGCAGGACTTGAACTAACAAACAGCAGCTGCGACAGGTCTGTGACCCTGGGCATCACTCCGTGAGGCCTCCCTCCACCTGGTCTTCCAGAGACTTCCACTGCACCCGGGGCACCAGGCCTCTGTCTCCAACCACCACCCACCCCTCCTCTCCCTGACTCCTGGGTTCCTCTCATTAGGAGAGGGTTTTCTTGAAGTTGTCTCCCACTCATGGGCCAGATAAAATGATTAGAAAACAAGCCAAAGCTGCAGCCCCTTGTCTATCCTGACTCTCAGGAGCCCACACCTGTTCCTTGGACCTGGCCGGTTCAGCAAGTTCCATTTTCTGCAACTGTGAGCCCCTGAGGGGTGATGATTGGCTGACCTGGGCAGCCTTACCGTGCCGGCCAGCCCTCCCCAGGTGTGCCTGGGTTGAGATCACTATAAATACCACTCCAGGCAGCAAGAGCCCCTGCAGCCGTGCCTGACGCCATTTTCTCTGCCCTGTCAGCAGTCTCGGGGCTGGGCTGGTGGGAGGGAGTGAGAGGCCACGGCTTTGTGGGTGGCCCAGTGTGAGTGGGGCTCTGCTGGACTTTCTGCAGCAGTTGCCAGGCTGCCACCTGCTAAAGAAGAAGATGTGTCACCCATACCTGCTGCTGGAATTTCTCCCTGGGCAGAGGTGAGGAAGGAAAAAAGCAGTGGGGGCAGGGACAGGACGGGTATCTCAGGCAGGGAAATGGAAATCTTCCAGAAGAGCACCCAGGGCCAGGACCATCCTGGCTGGCCTGCAGGCACCAAGTCGGCCGGCATGCTGTCACTCGTGTGGCTCTATGGCCCTCCCTCTAGGCTTTCAAGTCCTTGTCTATATTCAGGTGTTTTACCTGGGATGGGTGGGAATAGTTCAGCAGCAACTGGCCTGGGGCTCAGCTCACGTTTACTCACAGATGCCTCGGCACGGTGCCCCAGCTTTGCAATGAGGACGCTTGTTGCGTGGGGGCTGCTGGCTGAATGGGAGACGATTCCCCACCACTGACCAACTTCAGAATTGTTTACAACTGGAGCAAGTGTCCTGATACGGTTTTCCTCTGTGGAACTGGTGGGTTCTGCGTTTTTTTTCTCTTTTTCGTTTTGGGTTCAAGGTAGATTTTATTCCTCTTTTTTGTATTTACAGATATAAGCATGGAAATAATTTATTCATATAAATACATGTATGTGAAGGGAATAATTGTTTTTTCTATTTTTTAAATTTTATTTCTTTTTAATTTTGAATTTTATTTTATATTTTTATACAGCAGGTTCTTATTGGTTATCTATTTTATACATATAAATGTATACATGCCAATCCCAGTCTCTCAACTCCTCCCACCACCCCCCCCAACAGCTTTCCCCCCTTGTTGTCCATACGTTTGTTGTCTACATCTGTTGCTCAATTTATGCCTTGCAAAATGGTTAATCTGTACAGGTTTTCTAGGTTCCACATATATGCATGAATATACAAGATTTGTTTTTCTCTTTCTGACTTACTTCACTCTGTATGACAGTCTCTAGATGCATCGACGTCTCTACAAATGACCCAATTTCATTCCTTTTCATGGCTTAGTAATATTGCATTTTATATATGTACCACGGCTTTATGCATTCGTCTGTCTGTGGGCATTTAGGTTGCTTCCATTACCTCGATATTGTAAATAGTGATGCAATGAACATTGCGGTGAATGTCTCTTTTTGATTTATGGTTTTGTCTGGGTATATGTCCAGTACTGGGATTGCTGTATCATATGGTAATTCTATTGTTAGTTTCTTAAGAAATTCCATATTGTTCTCCATAGTGACTGTATCAATTTATATTCCCAACAATAGTGGAAGAGGGTTCCTTTTCTCCACACCCTTTCCAGCATTTTTTGCTTGTAGATTTTCTATGATGCCTATTCAACCAGGTGTGAGGTGATACCTCATTGTTGAATCCATTTCGTTGAGCAAGGGGTAGGTCTTGTCTATTCCATATTTGGCTTATGGAACGGTATCTGTGCTAATTTCAAACTCTGGTTTAATGCAGCACCCCAACTCACCTTCCCCCTTAAGCAAGCATAAGTTAGTTTTCTAAACTTGAGACCCTGTTCTGTTTTGTAATTCAGTTCCTGTGTAGCCAAGTTCACATTCCGTGTATTAGTGATACCTTATGATGTTTCTTTTTCTGTGTGACTTATTTCACTTAGAATCATCGTGCCTCAATCCACTCATTATGCTGGTACGGGCCTGGTGACATAGATTTCATTGCTGAGTGGTATTCTGTTGTACATAAGTACCGCAACTTCTTTATCCATTATTTGCTCTCTGGGATATTTAACTTGTGCCGTAGACGAGATTCCAGTAAAAAGAACCGTCCCAACCTTTGGGGTGGCTGTGTCTTTTTGATTTTAATTTCCCTAAGCTATAGGACCATAAGTGGAAGTGCCCTAGGCTCTGTTGCTTTGTTTTTTAGATGTTTCAGGAAACACCATACACTTCTCCCAAGTGGCTGTTGGCAATTGACATCCCGCCCATCAGCATAACAAGGCTCCCAGTTCTCCATGGCCTGTCCTGCCTTTCTGGATTTTACACTTTTTTCAGATGGCCCTTTTGACCGGGGGGAAGTGAGACTTCATTGTAGTGCAGATTTCCTTTGCAAGCTTGCTTGGTTGGCCAAAAAGGGCGTATGCGTTTTTTCCTGAATATATTCAGGAAAAAATGCATACGCCCTTTTTGGCCAAGTGCATCATTGTGGACGTTCTGCCTCTTTTCCTATGCTTTCAATGCAATTCCAGTCTACCTCCTGAAATCGGTTTCCTGCAATTCTGCCCCGCTTTCAAGTCCTCTTGGCAGCCTTACTTCAGTATATTTTTGGACGATAGCTGTCATTTATAACTCTGCAGGTTTGTGAATTACAGTGCCCCTGAGCTCCTTTCTTCAACTCGCTTTCTCGTGAGCTGGCCGCAACACCGCAGGATTGCTTCAGGCCCTAATCTGGTTCCGGCACGGCACGCTGAGCCTTTGGTTAATACCTCTTCCTGGTGCGAAATGAGAGTTAAATTTGCCCATCCAGACACCTCCATATAGTCTGTCATTGGTTCTCGCTATTCCTGTTCATCTTCCGCAGAAATTGCAAACTGGGCCAAACAGGAGGTTAAAGGCGCTGACTCTCTAAGTCGGGAGAGGGTTAGTAAAGCGTCTGGCATGTTGCACCCGAGTACCAGGGAACGAAAAGTGAGACACATTTGAACATGTTTCTCAATCACATGGTGGATCATACTCTGGGTTCCACATGCATGTTTTAGCTGAAGGAAGTATCCCTTAAACCTGGAGAGTTGAGACCCATGGAATGGGTACCATGCAATATGACTTCAAAGGTCTTCATTTGCTCACCGAACCTCACCAATCTTATGAGCCCCAAGTGTCCAGCCTTATGTGTCATCCAGCTCTGGGTGTAGATGTGGTAAATGCAGGTTGCATCAGAAGCCTTGAATGAATTACTTAAGTATTTCTCTCTATTTCACTGTCATTGTGTTTTGTTTAAGAAATTTATTTTTATTATGGGATTTACCTGATTTTCACTGCTTTAATGCCGCTGTACACACTCTTGATTCTCTTACAGAGATATATAAATCCATAGGTTTTATGATTCTTACTAGTCAGGTATATTCCTAGGCGTTGAGTATGGGGTGTTGAGTCCATTTCGTTGAGCAAGGAGTAGCTCTTGTCTATTCCATATTTGGCTTAAGGAACTTTATCTGTGCTCATTTCAATCTCTGGTTTTATGCAGCACCCCAACTCACCTTTCCCCTTAAGCAAGCATAAGTTGGGTTTCTAAATTTGAGACCCTGTTCTGTTTTGGAATTCAGTTCCTGTGTAGCCAAGTTTACATTCCGTGTATTAGTGATACCTTATGATGTTTCTTTTTCTGTGTGACTTATTTCAGTTAGATTCATCGTACTTAGTCCACTCATTATGCTGCTACGGGCCTGATGACATAGATTTCATTGCTGAGTGATATTGCATTGTACGTAAGTACCACAACTTCTTTATCCATTTTTCACTTTCTGCGATATTGAACTTGTACCGTATATGAGGTTCTTGTAAACAGAGCCATCCCAAACTTTGGGGTGGCTGTGTCTTTTTGATTTTAATTGCCCTAAACTATAGTACCATAAGTGGAAGTGCCCTAGGCTCTGTTGCTTTGTTTTTTAGATGTTTCAGGAAACACCAAACACTTCTCCAGAGTGGCTGTTGGCAATTTACATCCTGCCCATCAGCATAAGATGGCTCCCAGTTCTCCATGGCCTGTCATGCCTTTATGGATTTTACACTTTTTTCAGATGGCCCTTTTGACCAGGGGGAATTGAGACTTCATTGTAGTGCAGATTTCCTTTGCAAGCTTGCTTGGTTGGCCAAAAAGGGCGTATGCGTTTTTTCCTGAATATATTCAGGAAAAAACGCACATGCCCTTTTTGGGGAAGTCAGGTTTTTGAATTGCGTGGCCCTTAGCTCCATTTTTCAGCTCTTAGTTTTGTGATCTTGCCCCATAACCACAGGATTCCTTGAAGCCCTATTCTTCTTCTGGGGCACCTTGCTGTGCCTTTGGTTCATTCTTCTTACTGATGTGAAATTAGAGTGACATGTGCCCATTGAAACCGCTACAGCTAATTTCTCACTGGTTCCCCCTATTCCCATTCATCCTCCGCACTAACTGAAGACTGTGCGATACCAGAACTTAAAGGCATTGACTCTCCATGTGGGGATGTTGTTAGTAAAGCGGCTGGAATGTCGATCCGGAGCCCCAGGAGAGGAAAAATGTGGTGCGTTTTAGAAACCTTTCCCGATCATATGGTATACCAGTCGCTGGGTTTCCCAAGCATGGTTTAGCTGTAGGAAGATTCCCTTCAACCTGGAGTGTTGGGACCCTTGGAATGAGTAGCATGAAGTATTGCATTAAACTTTCGGCAGTTGCTCACCGAAGCTCACCAATCCTCTCAGCCCCAAGTGTCCAGCCTTATGTCTTATCCAGCTGTGGGTTTATATGTGGTCAATCCAGGTTGCATCACAGCCCCTGAGCGAATTTTGTAAGAATTTTTCTCTCTTTCATTGTTTCTGCGTTTTGTTTTTAAAATTTATTTCTATAATGGGGTTTAGCTCATTTTCACTGCTGTGTTTGTGCCGCTCTGCACACACTTGATTCCCTTATGGAGATATATCAATACATGGGTTTTAAGATTCTTATTACTCAGATATATTTCTCTGCGGTGTATAGGGTGTGTTGAGGCCAGTTCATTGAGCAAGGTGTAGATCTTGTCTAATACCTATTTGGTTTCTTGAACGGTATCTGTGCTAATTTCAAACTCTGGTTTTATGCATCACCCCACCTCTCCTTTCCCCTTAAGCTGACATAAGTGTGTTTTCTAAATGTGAGACACTGTTCTGTTCTGTAATTCATTTCTTGTGCAGCCATATTTACCCTCCCTCTATAAGTGATATCTTATGATATGTTTCTTTTTCTGTTTGACTTATTTCAAGTAGTATTATCGGACCTAAATCCACTCTTTATCCTTCTACTAGCCTTATTACATTGATTTCATGGTGAAGAGATATTCCATTGTACATAAGTACCACATCTTCTTTATCCATTGTTCTCTTTCCTGGGATATTTAAGGTGTACTGAAGTTGAGGTTCTTGTAAACAGAGTAGCCCTAAACTGTGGTGTGCTTGTGTCTTGTTGATTTTTAGACTTCCCTAGATATACTCCCATGATTGGAAGTGTCCTATGCTCTGTAGCTCTGTTTTTAGATGATTTAGGAACCACCATACACTTCTCCAGAGTGGCTCTCGGCAGTTCACACACTGCCCATCAGCGTATAAAGGCTCCCTGTTCTCCATGGCCTGTCCTGCATTTCTGGTTTTTACAATTTTTTAGGATGGCCCTTTTGACCGGTGGGAAATGAGACTTCTTTGTTGTGCACATTTGCATTGCTTGCTTGCTTCGTTGCCCATAAAGTGCGTATGCGTTTTTTCCTGGATATAATCAGGAAAACTCGCATACGCCCTTTTGGGCCAACTGCATCATTGTCGAAATTCTGCCGCTTTTCATGTGCGTTAAAGACGAGTCCAATCTATCTCTTGAAATCTGTTTCTTGCAATTCTGTCTTGCATTCAGATCCTCTTCTTTGCCTTACCTCAACATATTTTTGGACGTTAGTTTTCATTTATAACTCTGCAGGTTTGTGAATTGCAGTGACCCTGAGCTCCATGTTTTAAGTTGCTCTTTTGTGAGCTGGCCTCAAACGCGCAGGATTGCTTCAGGCCCTATTTTGGCTCCGGCGAGGCAGGCTGAGCCTTTTTTTAATTCTTATTCTTAATGGGAAATTAGAGTGATATGTGCCCGTCCAAACCCCTACAACTCTTCTCTCATTGGTTCCCCCTCTTCCCGTTCATCCTCCTCACAATTTGCAAAATGTGTGAAACAGAAGTTTAAATGTGCTGATTCTCCAAGTGGGGAGCTTCTAAGTAACGTGGCTGGAATGGTGAACAGGAGCACCAGGAGAGGATAAATGAGGTGCATTTTAGACACATCTCCCGATCACATGGTGTACAGTCCTCTGGGTTTTCCATGCATGTTTTAGCTGTAGGAAGAGCCCTTGAACCTGCAGATTTGGGACCCATTGAATGGGTACCAGGTAGTATTACTTTAAAGGGTGTGCATTTCCTCACCCAACCTCACATTTCTCTTAGCGCAAACAGTTTCCAGCCTTATGTCTCATCCTGCTGTGGGTCTAGATGTGTTCAATCCATGTTGCATCACCGTCCCTGAGGAAAAGTTGTAAGAGGTTTTCTCTGTCTCTCTGTCGTTTATCTTTTTCAATTTATTACTATATTGGTTACAGCTGATTTTCAAAGCTCTGTTTCTTGCTGCTGTACATCCACTTGATTCACGTACAGAGAGACATCAATAAATTCTTTTTCAGATTCTTACCAGTCGTATATATTCTTTTCCGGTGACTTGAGTGTGCTGAGTGCAGTTCTTTTAGCTACCGTGTAGGCCTTGTTGATTATCAGTTTGGTATTTGGAATGGTATCTTTGCTAATTTCAACCTCCTGGATGATGCCTCACCCCTCCCCACCTTTCCCGTTTAGCAGCCTTATGCGTGTTTTCTACATATTTGACTATGTTTTTGTTTTGTAATTTATTTCATGTGTAGCCATTTTGGATTCCACCTTTAAGTGATATCTTATGATATGTGTCTTCTTCTTTTTGAATTCTGTCACTTAGAATGATCATACGTAACTCCTCCGGAGTTGTTACAGCTGGCCATATTTCATTGATTTCCAGGCTGAATAATATTCCACTCTACCTAAGTACCACATCTCTATCCATTTTTTCCCTCCAGAGACATTTAAGTTATATCCTAGTCGAGGATCTTTTAAACAGAGAGGGGGTAAACATTGGGGTGCCTGTGTCCTCTCGATTTTTGTTTTTCCCAAGATATACGCCCATGAGTGCAAGTGCCCTATGCTCTGTAGCTCATTGTTTAGATGCTTTAGTAGACACAATACACTTCTCCAGAATGGCCGTTGGCAATATACATTTCCACTATAAGTCTCACAGGGCTCCCTCTTCTCCTTGCCCTGTCCTGCATTTCTGTTGTTTACGCTTTATGAGGATGGCTCTTCTGACTGATGCGAAGTGATGTCTTTTGTAGTATTGACTTCCAGTGCCCACCTGTTTGGTTGGCTAAAAAGGTGTACGCTCTTTTCTTGAATATATACACAAAAAAAACGCATACACCCTTTTTGGCCAACTGCAATGTTGGCAATGTTCAGCTCCTTTTCTTGTGCTTAACGGCGAGTCCTTTCTACCTCCTCAAATCCCTTTCCTGCCATTCTCCCTTGCTTACAAGTCCTTTTCTCTGACTTTCCTCAAGACATTTTTCAGTGATGGATATTTTCAACTCTGCAGTTTTGTGAATTTTACTGCCCCTGAGTTCTATTGTTCAACTTGTGTTTATGGGAACTGGCCACAAAGCAGCGGGATTTCCTCAAGCCCTATACTGTTTCCATGGGCAACCCTAGCCTTTGGTCAATTCGTCTTCCTGATTGGAAATTAGAGTGACATGTGCCTGTCTGAACACGTAGGACTTGTCTCTCATTGTTCCTCATCCTTCCGCTTCATCCTCTGGACAAATTCCAAACTGTACGCAACAGGATGTTGACAGTGCTGACATCTCCAAGTGGGGAGACTGTTAGTAAAGACGCTGGAGGGGTGAACCCGAGCACCAGGAGATGAGGAGATGAGATGCCTTTTCCAAACTCTTCCCGATCAGACGGTATACCATCCTCTGGGTGTGACAGACATGTTTTAGCAGTAGGAAGAGTCCCATTCATGTAAGGAGAACACCAGGGCTTTTTCAAAATCAGTGTCTCCCCGAAACCCAAACTGGGGAATTTTTTAAGCTACGGCTACACATATGTTCATTAAGGGCCTTGGGAAGTAGGCAGAGTCCAAACTTTAGATGATTGAAGTCTTCAGGGTCAGAAGCACTCACCACCAGCTTCCCTTAGGTTACACTTTAACTGTCATTGATAGATGATGTCAATAAAAATATCTATTCTTTTTCAGATTATTTCCCCTTATAGGTTATTGCAAAATGTTGAGTGTAGTTCCCTGTGCTATACAGTAGTTCCTTGTTGATGATCTATTTTATACATAGCAGTGTGTATGTGTTAATCCCAAACTGTTAATTTATCCCTCCTCCCACCTTTCCCCTTTGGTAATAATAAATTATAAGATTTTATACTTCTCAGAAATGGGGGAGCTGAAAGAGAGGTATCATTTTCAATGGAAAAGCATTTAAAACAAGATTGAAGGTTTAACCAAGATTATTAGATGTACATCCTTGGAAAGAAATCACTTCATTTCTCTAATATTGAGCTGACAAATAAGACAAACCTTTTCACTGAACTTGCTTATAATAAAGTGATGGAAATATCCAATGGAAGTGTTAGAAACATCTTATTTTACCCGAGCCTTATACACTGTTCTATGTTAACTACACTTTGGCTCACACATCTGTTCATTGAGGTTACAATAGTCTCAATTTCTGTTACTGATCCTCCAGAGTGGACCCCAACAAGTGTCCCCCTGCCCAGTGTCATTGGGGCCAACAGATCGAGACTGAGTGTGGTTCACAAGCAAAGGAAACTTTATATTTTGATCAGAGAATGGAGAGGTGAGAGCATGTACTACCCCGTGGGCTGTGGGCTGGGCTGCTGTGTAGAGATCCTGTCAGAGTCAGTGGGAGGGAGGGGGCGGAGCTCTCGAGGGCCGGGTTGGCTGTAGCTCAGGCTCTATATCGCGGAGTCTGCACTGGGCCCCAGGAGCTGAGGTGTCGACCCAGCCATTCTGCACTAGGAAATCTGGTCTGAAGTGCCGGGTGTGGAACCTCTGCATGCGGGACCCTAGGAGCACGTGAAACTAGACAAAGCACAAAGGATAAAAAAGGTTAGACTTGACTTTATTGCCCAGATTCTATTTTTATCTCCCAGGGATTTTTAATGGGCTTTGCTGGGGACAAACCCCCCCTCTGCCTTTTGTCCCGTTCCTCATTCTTGGAGTGCTGAGGGTGCAGACCGTTCTTCTGTAACTGCTGAGTGCTGAGTTGGGAGCCCTCATACCCTGGGGCGAGGGTCAGAGCTTCTCCCCAGCAGCCTCCAGGTGACGTTGATTGTCCCCAGGCCCCCTGCCTCCCTGTTCGTCCACCTGAGCACCAGCATTGGAAGTGTTATAGATTCTAATGACCTTTAAGGGTCCAGGAAAGAGATGTGCAGAGACGCTGTGGGGGCCGGTTTCACCCCGCCCCACATTTGTTCGGCCACCTTAGGCCGACCGTTTCTGCCAGCCTAGATGCTCTGACCAGTAGTCTGCGCTTTCTTCAATTAGGCCCCTGAATTAACGTACAAACAGCACCAGGTGTCAGAGCCCTGCCCGCTCAACTCCCAGACAGTCCAGGGTCAGTGGTGATCAAGGACCATGATGGCCACTGAGTCAACAGCCTTTTGAAGTAAACAAGAGTCCAGCCGGTCTTACTGGCCACCATCATCACGGTGTCTGTAGGCTTTTCTATGGTGACAGTGTGATATACGGTTCCCCCGCCAAGATTATTAGCTCCCCTCTGGGTGCAGTAAGTCCGGCAAGCAGTAGTCTACTCTTTTGGGACACACTCTTGTTGTTTTATGAGAGAAACTCCAGGTCAAGTGATGTTCACACGAGTCGTCATGGTGCCCTGTTGCCCCCGGTTATCTCTCTGGATGTTGGAGTTGGAGGGCCTCCTCACTCGAGGTCGGTGTGCCCACGGAGCGAACCCTGCAACTTCAGGGCATGGTTGGTGGTTAGGATCACCACGTGGGGTCCTTTTCCCTTAGGAGGGAGGTGGCCTTTTGGGCTGCTGATTTCCAGGGTTTTAGATACCGCCAGTATCTTGGCCAGATGTGGCAGTGGGCCAAGCCCCTTGGTGACCATAGTTTATCCTACCTGGATGGCATTCTTGCATTGTTCCATTTCAAGTGGTCCCAGGTTTTGCACTAATTCTCCAATGGCGATTCACCTTTCACCGGGAATGTAAAGGTCAAAGGGTTTAGCTAAATTAGGGAGTTCCAGGGCAAGGGTCTGAATTGACTGCTCTTTCCATTCTTGAAAGGCCACTTCTGGATTCTATTCAAAAGGATCATCATCTTTTCCTTTCAGTGTTTCATATAGAGGCCCAGCTAGTAGACTGTAGTTAGGGATCCAGAAGCAGCAAACCCTGGCCTCCCCAGGAACCCCTAAGCTGTCTTCTAGTTTTAGAAAGGGGTAAGGCTGAAAATGGTTTCTTCCCTTTCCTGGGATGGACTTCTCCAACCTTCTGTGAGAATGAAGCCCAGGCAGGTCACGGCAGTCTGTGATATTTGAGCTTTTTCTTGGACAACTTCTATCCTTTATTGGCTTGGTAGTTCAGAGGCCTCCTTAGTAGGGCTGGCGATCAGAATGTCGTCTGCATATTGAAGGAGGGTTTCCTTTTCCAGAGGTAGAACTTTTAGGTCTTTAGCTAAGCTTTCCCCAAAGATGGGGTGGGAATTTTTGCACCCTTGGGGCCAGACGGCCCGGAAGTATTGTTTTAGTTGTATGTTGAGTCCTGCCACTCACAAGCCAAAATTTCTTGTGACTCTGGGACTAATGGAATACAAAAGAAGGCATCATTGAAGACTAATACAGAATACCATGTCCTGGTGGTTGGTAGAATGACCAGCAGGGTGTAGGAATTAGGAGCAACTGGAGGTATATCCTCGGTGGCTTCACTGACTGTCCTGACATCCTTTACCAGGTCCCCAGCAGCCCATGGGGCTCTCGTGGTCAGACCAATCCCAGAATATGGAGCTCACCTGGGCAGGTACCCCACCCCCACCCCAGCCCACAGGGCTCTCGTGGTCAGGCCCCTCCCAGGATACAGAGCTACCCTTGCAGGTACCGTGGCAGGGCTGGGCACACAGGAACCGTGCACATAGCCCTCATTGCAGAGCACCCCCAGCTCACCTGTCGCTCAGAGCTGACACAGAGCACCTCAGAGCAGGACTTGAACTAACAAACAGCAGCTGCGACAGGTCTGTGACCCTGGGCATCACTCCGTGAGGCCTCCCTCCACCTGGTCTTCCAGAGACTTCCACTGCACCCGGGGCACCAGGCCTCTGTCTCCAACCACCACCCACCCCTCCTCTCCCTGACTCCTGGGTTCCTCTCATTAGGAGAGGGTTTTCTTGAAGTTGTCTCCCACTCATGGGCCAGATAAAATGATTAGAAAACAAGCCAAAGCTGCAGCCCCTTGTCTATCCTGACTCTCAGGAGCCCACACCTGTTCCTTGGACCTGGCCGGTTCAGCAAGTTCCATTTTCTGCAACTGTGAGCCCCTGAGGGGTGATGATTGGCTGACCTGGGCAGCCTTACCGTGCCGGCCAGCCCTCCCCAGGTGTGCCTGGGTTGAGATCACTATAAATACCACTCCAGGCAGCAAGAGCCCCTGCAGCCGTGCCTGACGCCATTTTCTCTGCCCTGTCAGCAGTCTCGGGGCTGGGCTGGTGGGAGGGAGTGAGAGGCCACGGCTTTGTGGGTGGCCCAGTGTGAGTGGGGCTCTGCTGGACTTTCTGCAGCAGTTGCCAGGCTGCCACCTGCTAAAGAAGAAGATGTGTCACCCATACCTGCTGCTGGAATTTCTCCCTGGGCAGAGGTGAGGAAGGAAAAAAGCAGTGGGGGCAGGGACAGGACGGGTATCTCAGGCAGGGAAATGGAAATCTTCCAGAAGAGCACCCAGGGCCAGGACCATCCTGGCTGGCCTGCAGGCACCAAGTCGGCCGGCATGCTGTCACTCGTGTGGCTCTATGGCCCTCCCTCTAGGCTTTCAAGTCCTTGTCTATATTCAGGTGTTTTACCTGGGATGGGTGGGAATAGTTCAGCAGCAACTGGCCTGGGGCTCAGCTCACGTTTACTCACAGATGCCTCGGCACGGTGCCCCAGCTTTGCAATGAGGACGCTTGTTGCGTGGGGGCTGCTGGCTGAATGGGAGACGATTCCCCACCACTGACCAACTTCAGAATTGTTTACAACTGGAGCAAGTGTCCTGATACGGTTTTCCTCTGTGGAACTGGTGGGTTCTGCGTTTTTTTTTCTCTTTTTCGTTTTGGGTTCAAGGTAGATTTTATTCCTCTTTTTTGTATTTACAGATATAAGCATGGAAATAATTTATTCATATAAATACATGTATGTGAAGGGAATAATTGTTTTTTCTATTTTTTAAATTTTATTTCTTTTTAATTTTGAATTTTATTTTATATTTTTATACAGCAGGTTCTTATTGGTTATCTATTTTATACATATAAATGTATACATGCCAATCCCAGTCTCTCAACTCCTCCCACCACCCCCCCCAACAGCTTTCCCCCCTTGTTGTCCATACGTTTGTTGTCTACATCTGTTGCTCAATTTATGCCTTGCAAAATGGTTAATCTGTACAGGTTTTCTAGGTTCCACATATATGCATGAATATACAAGATTTGTTTTTCTCTTTCTGACTTACTTCACTCTGTATGACAGTCTCTAGATGCATCGACGTCTCTACAAATGACCCAATTTCATTCCTTTTCATGGCTTAGTAATATTGCATTTTATATATGTACCACGGCTTTATGCATTCGTCTGTCTGTGGGCATTTAGGTTGCTTCCATTACCTCGATATTGTAAATAGTGATGCAATGAACATTGCGGTGAATGTCTCTTTTTGATTTATGGTTTTGTCTGGGTATATGTCCAGTACTGGGATTGCTGTATCATATGGTAATTCTATTGTTAGTTTCTTAAGAAATTCCATATTGTTCTCCATAGTGACTGTATCAATTTATATTCCCAACAATAGTGGAAGAGGGTTCCTTTTCTCCACACCCTTTCCAGCATTTTTTGCTTGTAGATTTTCTATGATGCCTATTCAACCAGGTGTGAGGTGATACCTCATTGTTGAATCCATTTCGTTGAGCAAGGGGTAGGTCTTGTCTATTCCATATTTGGCTTATGGAACGGTATCTGTGCTAATTTCAAACTCTGGTTTAATGCAGCACCCCAACTCACCTTCCCCCTTAAGCAAGCATAAGTTAGTTTTCTAAACTTGAGACCCTGTTCTGTTTTGTAATTCAGTTCCTGTGTAGCCAAGTTCACATTCCGTGTATTAGTGATACCTTATGATGTTTCTTTTTCTGTGTGACTTATTTCACTTAGAATCATCGTGCCTCAATCCACTCATTATGCTGGTACGGGCCTGGTGACATAGATTTCATTGCTGAGTGGTATTCTGTTGTACATAAGTACCGCAACTTCTTTATCCATTATTTGCTCTCTGGGATATTTAACTTGTGCCGTAGACGAGATTCCAGTAAAAAGAACCGTCCCAACCTTTGGGGTGGCTGTGTCTTTTTGATTTTAATTTCCCTAAGCTATAGGACCATAAGTGGAAGTGCCCTAGGCTCTGTTGCTTTGTTTTTTAGATGTTTCAGGAAACACCATACACTTCTCCCAAGTGGCTGTTGGCAATTGACATCCCGCCCATCAGCATAACAAGGCTCCCAGTTCTCCATGGCCTGTCCTGCCTTTCTGGATTTTACACTTTTTTCAGATGGCCCTTTTGACCGGGGGGAAGTGAGACTTCATTGTAGTGCAGATTTCCTTTGCAAGCTTGCTTGGTTGGCCAAAAGGGGCGTATGCGTTTTTTCCTGAATATATTCAGGAAAAAACGCATACGCCCTTTTTGGCCAAGTGCATCATTGTGGACGTTCTGCCTCTTTTCCTATGCTTTAAATGCAATTCCAGTCTACCTCCTGAAATCGGTTTCCTGCAATTCTGCCCCGCTTTCAAGTCCTCTTGGCAGCCTTACTTCAGTATATTTTTGGACGATAGCTGTCATTTATAACTCTGCAGGTTTGTGAATTGCAGTGACCCTGAGCTCCATGTTTTAAGTTGCTCTTTTGTGAGCTGGCCTCAAACGCGCAGGATTGCTTCAGGCCCTATTTTGGCTCCGGCGAGGCAGGCTGAGCCTTTTTTTAATTCTTATTCTTAATGGGAAATTAGAGTGATATGTGCCCGTCCAAACCCCTACAACTCTTCTCTCATTGGTTCCCCCTCTTCCCGTTCATCCTCCTCACAATTTGCAAAATGTGTGAAACAGAAGTTTAAATGTGCTGATTCTCCAAGTGGGGAGCTTCTAAGTAACGTGGCTGGAATGGTGAACAGGAGCACCAGGAGAGGATAAATGAGGTGCATTTTAGACACATCTCCCGATCACATGGTGTACAGTCCTCTGGGTTTTCCATGCATGTTTTAGCTGTAGGAAGAGCCCTTGAACCTGCAGATTTGGGACCCATTGAATGGGTACCAGGTAGTATTACTTTAAAGGGTGTGCATTTCCTCACCCAACCTCACATTTCTCTTAGCGCAAACAGTTTCCAGCCTTATGTCTCATCCTGCTGTGGGTCTAGATGTGTTCAATCCATGTTGCATCACCGTCCCTGAGGAAAAGTTGTAAGAGGTTTTCTCTGTCTCTCTGTCGTTTATCTTTTTCAATTTATTACTATATTGGTTACAGCTGATTTTCAAAGCTCTGTTTCTTGCTGCTGTACATCCACTTGATTCACGTACAGAGAGACATCAATAAATTCTTTTTCAGATTCTTACCAGTCGTATATATTCTTTTCCGGTGACTTGAGTGTGCTGAGTGCAGTTCTTTTAGCTACCGTGTAGGCCTTGTTGATTATCAGTTTGGTATTTGGAATGGTATCTTTGCTAATTTCAACCTCCTGGATGATGCCTCACCCCTCCCCACCTTTCCCGTTTAGCAGCCTTATGCGTGTTTTCTACATATTTGACTATGTTTTTGTTTTGTAATTTATTTCATGTGTAGCCATTTTGGATTCCACCTTTAAGTGATATCTTATGATATGTGTCTTCTTCTTTTTGAATTCTGTCACTTAGAATGATCATACGTAACTCCTCCGGAGTTGTTACAGCTGGCCATATTTCATTGATTTCCAGGCTGAATAATATTCCACTCTACCTAAGTACCACATCTCTATCCATTTTTTCCCTCCAGAGACATTTAAGTTATATCCTAGTCGAGGATCTTTTAAACAGAGAGGGGGTAAACATTGGGGTGCCTGTGTCCTCTCGATTTTTGTTTTTCCCAAGATATACGCCCATGAGTGCAAGTGCCCTATGCTCTGTAGCTCATTGTTTAGATGCTTTAGTAGACACAATACACTTCTCCAGAATGGCCGTTGGCAATATACATTTCCACTATAAGTCTCACAGGGCTCCCTCTTCTCCTTGCCCTGTCCTGCATTTCTGTTGTTTACGCTTTATGAGGATGGCTCTTCTGACTGATGCGAAGTGATGTCTTTTGTAGTATTGACTTCCAGTGCCCACCTGTTTGGTTGGCTAAAAAGGTGTACGCTCTTTTCTTGAATATATACACAAAAAAAACGCATACACCCTTTTTGGCCAACTGCAATGTTGGCAATGTTCAGCTCCTTTTCTTGTGCTTAACGGCGAGTCCTTTCTACCTCCTCAAATCCCTTTCCTGCCATTCTCCCTTGCTTACAAGTCCTTTTCTCTGACTTTCCTCAAGACATTTTTCAGTGATGGATATTTTCAACTCTGCAGTTTTGTGAATTTTACTGCCCCTGAGTTCTATTGTTCAACTTGTGTTTATGGGAACTGGCCACAAAGCAGCGGGATTTCCTCAAGCCCTATACTGTTTCCATGGGCAACCCTAGCCTTTGGTCAATTCGTCTTCCTGATTGGAAATTAGAGTGACATGTGCCTGTCTGAACACGTAGGACTTGTCTCTCATTGTTCCTCATCCTTCCGCTTCATCCTCTGGACAAATTCCAAACTGTACGCAACAGGATGTTGACAGTGCTGACATCTCCAAGTGGGGAGACTGTTAGTAAAGACGCTGGAGGGGTGAACCCGAGCACCAGGAGATGAGGAGATGAGATGCCTTTTCCAAACTCTTCCCGATCAGACGGTATACCATCCTCTGGGTGTGACAGACATGTTTTAGCAGTAGGAAGAGTCCCATTCATGTAAGGAGAACACCAGGGCTTTTTCAAAATCAGTGTCTCCCCGAAACCCAAACTGGGGAATTTTTTAAGCTACGGCTACACATATGTTCATTAAGGGCCTTGGGAAGTAGGCAGAGTCCAAACTTTAGATGATTGAAGTCTTCAGGGTCAGAAGCACTCACCACCAGCTTCCCTTAGGTTACACTTTAACTGTCATTGATAGATGATGTCAATAAAAATATCTATTCTTTTTCAGATTATTTCCCCTTATAGGTTATTGCAAAATGTTGAGTGTAGTTCCCTGTGCTATACAGTAGTTCCTTGTTGATGATCTATTTTATACATAGCAGTGTGTATGTGTTAATCCCAAACTGTTAATTTATCCCTCCTCCCACCTTTCCCCTTTGGTAATAATAAATTATAAGATTTTATACTTCTCAGAAATGGGGGAGCTGAAAGAGAGGTATCATTTTCAATGGAAAAGCATTTAAAACAAGATTGAAGGTTTAACCAAGATTATTAGATGTACATCCTTGGAAAGAAATCACTTCATTTCTCTAATATTGAGCTGACAAATAAGACAAACCTTTTCACTGAACTTGCTTATAATAAAGTGATGGAAATATCCAATGGAAGTGTTAGAAACATCTTATTTTACCCGAGCCTTATACACTGTTCTATGTTAACTACACTTTGGCTCACACATCTGTTCATTGAGGTTACAATAGTCTCAATTTCTGTTACTGATCCTCCAGAGTGGACCCCAACAAGTGTCCCCCTGCCCAGTGTCATTGGGGCCAACAGATCGAGACTGAGTGTGGTTCACAAGCAAAGGAAACTTTATATTTTGATCAGAGAATGGAGAGGTGAGAGCATGTACTACCCCGTGGGCTGTGGGCTGGGCTGCTGTGTAGAGATCCTGTCAGAGTCAGTGGGAGGGAGGGGGCGGAGCTCTCGAGGGCCGGGTTGGCTGTAGCTCAGGCTCTATATCGCGGAGTCTGCACTGGGCCCCAGGAGCTGAGGTGTCGACCCAGCCATTCTGCACTAGGAAATCTGGTCTGAAGTGCCGGGTGTGGAACCTCTGCATGCGGGACCCTAGGAGCACGTGAAATTAGACAAAGCACAAAGGATAAAAAAGGTTAGACTTGACTTTATTGCCCAGATTCTATTTTTATCTCCCAGGGATTTTTAATGGGCTTTGCTGGGGACAAACCCCCCCTCTGCCTTTTGTCCCGTTCCTCATTCTTGGAGTGCTGAGGGTGCAGACCCTTCTTCTGTAACTGCTGAGTGCTGAGTTGGGAGCCCTCATACCCTGGGGCGAGGGTCAGAGCTTCTCCCCAGCAGCCTCCAGGTGACGTTGATTGTCCCCAGGCCCCCTGCCTCCCTGCTCGTCCACCTGAGCACCAGCATTGGAAGTGTTATAGATTCTAATGACCTTTAAGGGTCCAGGAAAGAGATGTGCAGAGACGCTGTGGGGGCCGGTTTCACCCCGCCCCACATTTGTTCGGCCACCTTAGGCCGACCGTTTCTGCCAGCCTAGATGCTCTGACCAGTAGTCTGCGCTTTCTTCAATTAGGCCCCTGAATTAACGTACAAACAGCACCAGGTGTCAGAGCCCTGCCCGCTCAACTCCCAGACAGTCCAGGGTCAGTGGTGATCAAGGACCATGATGGCCACTGAGTCAACAGCCTTTTGAAGTAAACAAGAGTCCAGCCGGTCTTACTGGCCACCATCATCACGGTGTCTGTAGGCTTTTCTATGGTGACAGTGTGATATACGGTTCCCCCGCCAAGATTATTAGCTCCCCTCTGGGTGCAGTAAGTCCTGCAAGCAGTAGTCTACTCTTTTGGGACACACTCTTGTTGTTTTATGAGAGAAACTCCAGGTCAAGTGATGTTCACACGAGTCGTCATGGTGCCCTGTTGCCCCCGGTTATCTCTCTGGATGTTGGAGTTGGAGGGCCTCCTCACTCGAGGTCGGTGTGCCCACGGAGCGAACCCTGCAACTTCAGGGCATGGTTGGTGGTTAGGATCACCACGTGGGGTCCTTTTCCCTTAGGAGGGAGGTGGCCTTTTGGGCTGCTGATTTCCAGGGTTTTAGATACCGCCAGTATCTTGGCCAGATGTGGCAGTGGGCCAAGCCCCTTGGTGACCATAGTTTATCCTACCTGGATGGCATTCTTGCATTGTTCCATTTCAAGTGGTCCCAGGTTTTGCACTAATTCTCCAATGGCGATTCACCTTTCACCGGGAATGTAAAGGTCAAAGGGTTTAGCTAAATTAGGGAGTTCCAGGGCAAGGGTCTGAATTGACTGCTCTTTCCATTCTTGAAAGGCCACTTCTGGATTCTATTCAAAAGGATCATCATCTTTTCCTTTCAGTGTTTCATATAGAGGCCCAGCTAGTAGACTGTAGTTAGGGATCCAGAAGCAGCAAACCCTGGCCTCCCCAGGAACCCCTAAGCTGTCTTCTAGTTTTAGAAAGGGGTAAGGCTGAAAATGGTTTCTTCCCTTTCCTGGGATGGACTTCTCCAACCTTCTGTGAGAATGAAGCCCAGGCAGGTCACGGCAGTCTGTGATATTTGAGCTTTTTCTTGGACAACTTCTATCCTTTATTGGCTTGGTAGTTCAGAGGCCTCCTTAGTAGGGCTGGCGATCAGAATGTCGTCTGCATATTGAAGGAGGGTTTCCTTTTCCAGAGGTAGAACTTTTAGGTCTTTAGCTAAGCTTTCCCCAAAGATGGGGTGGGAATTTTTGCACCCTTGGGGCCAGACGGCCCGGAAGTATTGTTTTAGTTGTATGTTGAGTCCTGCCACTCACAAGCCAAAATTTCTTGTGACTCTGGGACTAATGGAATACAAAAGAAGGCATCATTGAAGACTAATACAGAATACCATGTCCTGGTGGTTGGTAGAATGACCAGCAGGGTGTAGGAATTAGGAGCAACTGGAGGTATATCCTCGGTGGCTTCACTGACTGTCCTGACATCCTTTACCAGGTCCCCAGCAGCCCATGGGGCTCTCGTGGTCAGACCAATCCCAGAATATGGAGCTCACCTGGGCAGGTACCCCACCCCCACCCCAGCCCACAGGGCTCTCGTGGTCAGGCCCCTCCCAGGATACAGAGCTACCCTTGCAGGTACCGTGGCAGGGCTGGGCACACAGGAACCGTGCACATAGCCCTCATTGCAGAGCACCCCCAGCTCACCTGTCGCTCAGAGCTGACACAGAGCACCTCAGAGCAGGACTTGAACTAACAAACAGCAGCTGCGACAGGTCTGTGACCCTGGGCATCACTCCGTGAGGCCTCCCTCCACCTGGTCTTCCAGAGACTTCCACTGCACCCGGGGCACCAGGCCTCTGTCTCCAACCACCACCCACCCCTCCTCTCCCTGACTCCTGGGTTCCTCTCATTAGGAGAGGGTTTTCTTGAAGTTGTCTCCCACTCATGGGCCAGATAAAATGATTAGAAAACAAGCCAAAGCTGCAGCCCCTTGTCTATCCTGACTCTCAGGAGCCCACACCTGTTCCTTGGACCTGGCCGGTTCAGCAAGTTCCATTTTCTGCAACTGTGAGCCCCTGAGGGGTGATGATTGGCTGACCTGGGCAGCCTTACCGTGCCGGCCAGCCCTCCCCAGGTGTGCCTGGGTTGAGATCACTATAAATACCACTCCAGGCAGCAAGAGCCCCTGCAGCCGTGCCTGACGCCATTTTCTCTGCCCTGTCAGCAGTCTCGGGGCTGGGCTGGTGGGAGGGAGTGAGAGGCCACGGCTTTGTGGGTGGCCCAGTGTGAGTGGGGCTCTGCTGGACTTTCTGCAGCAGTTGCCAGGCTGCCACCTGCTAAAGAAGAAGATGTGTCACCCATACCTGCTGCTGGAATTTCTCCCTGGGCAGAGGTGAGGAAGGAAAAAAGCAGTGGGGGCAGGGACAGGACGGGTATCTCAGGCAGGGAAATGGAAATCTTCCAGAAGAGCACCCAGGGCCAGGACCATCCTGGCTGGCCTGCAGGCACCAAGTCGGCCGGCATGCTGTCACTCGTGTGGCTCTATGGCCCTCCCTCTAGGCTTTCAAGTCCTTGTCTATATTCAGGTGTTTTACCTGGGATGGGTGGGAATAGTTCAGCAGCAACTGGCCTGGGGCTCAGCTCACGTTTACTCACAGATGCCTCGGCACGGTGCCCCAGCTTTGCAATGAGGACGCTTGTTGCGTGGGGGCTGCTGGCTGAATGGGAGACGATTCCCCACCACTGACCAACTTCAGAATTGTTTACAACTGGAGCAAGTGTCCTGATACGGTTTTCCTCTGTGGAACTGGTGGGTTCTGCGTTTTTTTTCTCTTTTTCGTTTTGGGTTCAAGGTAGATTTTATTCCTCTTTTTTGTATTTACAGATATAAGCATGGAAATAATTTATTCATATAAATACATGTATGTGAAGGGAATAATTGTTTTTTCTATTTTTTAAATTTTATTTCTTTTTAATTTTGAATTTTATTTTATATTTTTATACAGCAGGTTCTTATTGGTTATCTATTTTATACATATAAATGTATACATGCCAATCCCAGTCTCTCAACTCCTCCCACCACCCCCCCCAACAGCTTTCCCCCCTTGTTGTCCATACGTTTGTTGTCTACATCTGTTGCTCAATTTATGCCTTGCAAAATGGTTAATCTGTACAGGTTTTCTAGGTTCCACATATATGCATGAATATACAAGATTTGTTTTTCTCTTTCTGACTTACTTCACTCTGTATGACAGTCTCTAGATGCATCGACGTCTCTACAAATGACCCAATTTCATTCCTTTTCATGGCTTAGTAATATTGCATTTTATATATGTACCACGGCTTTATGCATTCGTCTGTCTGTGGGCATTTAGGTTGCTTCCATTACCTCGATATTGTAAATAGTGATGCAATGAACATTGCGGTGAATGTCTCTTTTTGATTTATGGTTTTGTCTGGGTATATGTCCAGTACTGGGATTGCTGTATCATATGGTAATTCTATTGTTAGTTTCTTAAGAAATTCCATATTGTTCTCCATAGTGACTGTATCAATTTATATTCCCAACAATAGTGGAAGAGGGTTCCTTTTCTCCACACCCTTTCCAGCATTTTTTGCTTGTAGATTTTCTATGATGCCTATTCAACCAGGTGTGAGGTGATACCTCATTGTTGAATCCATTTCGTTGAGCAAGGGGTAGGTCTTGTCTATTCCATATTTGGCTTATGGAACGGTATCTGTGCTAATTTCAAACTCTGGTTTAATGCAGCACCCCAACTCACCTTCCCCCTTAAGCAAGCATAAGTTAGTTTTCTAAACTTGAGACCCTGTTCTGTTTTGTAATTCAGTTCCTGTGTAGCCAAGTTCACATTCCGTGTATTAGTGATACCTTATGATGTTTCTTTTTCTGTGTGACTTATTTCACTTAGAATCATCGTGCCTCAATCCACTCATTATGCTGGTACGGGCCTGGTGACATAGATTTCATTGCTGAGTGGTATTCTGTTGTACATAAGTACCGCAACTTCTTTATCCATTATTTGCTCTCTGGGATATTTAACTTGTGCCGTAGACGAGATTCCAGTAAAAAGAACCGTCCCAACCTTTGGGGTGGCTGTGTCTTTTTGATTTTAATTTCCCTAAGCTATAGGACCATAAGTGGAAGTGCCCTAGGCTCTGTTGCTTTGTTTTTTAGATGTTTCAGGAAACACCATACACTTCTCCCAAGTGGCTGTTGGCAATTGACATCCCGCCCATCAGCATAACAAGGCTCCCAGTTCTCCATGGCCTGTCCTGCCTTTCTGGATTTTACACTTTTTTCAGATGGCCCTTTT